>NC_092087.1:5431263-5551263 GCF_045679555.1 Salvelinus alpinus
GCGTCTGGCCTACGGTTCTGCTGTTCTGACTCATGAGAACTTGAGATGGCATCCCTCACAGCTGTTCCGCTATAAAATAACAAGTTCCCAATCAGACACACACACACACACTGGGGATGACATTTCTGTAAGTCATAATGAGCTCATTATGCCAGTTAGACTATGAAGATGTTAACATATATTCTGTGATTGTGTGTGTGTGTGTGTGTGTGTGTGTGTGTGTGTGTGTGTGTGTGTGTGTGTGTGTGTGTGTGTGTGTGTGTGTGTGTGTGTGTGTGTGTGTGTGTGTGTGTGTGTGTGTGTGTGTGTGTGTGTGTGTGTGTGTGTGTGTGTGTCCAGGGCAGCTGGATTACATTGGATTCCTCAAACCTGGGGATTGAGAGAAACACATTGTCAAGGACTTTACATTCAAAACTTACTTTCAAAGTATTGATGTGTCTCTCTGGAGTGTAGTACTGCTATATATCTGTAGAGTAGTACTGTTATATACTGTAGAGTAGTACTGTTATATATCTGTAGAGTAGTACTGTTATATACTGTAGAGTAGTACTGTTATATACTGTAGAATAGTACTGTTATATATCTGTAGAGTAGTACTGTTATATATCTGTAGAGTAGTACTGTTATATATCTGTAGAGTAGTACTGTTATATACTGTAGAGTAGTACTGTTATATATACTGTAGAGTAGTACTGTTATATACTGTAGAGTAGTACTGTTATATATCTGTAGAGTAGTACTGTTATATACTGTAGAGTAGTACTGTTATATATCTGTAGAGTAGTACTGTTATATATCTGTAGAGTAGTACTGTTATATATCTGTAGATTAGTACTGTTATATACTGTAGAGTAGTACTGTTATATATCTGTAGAGTAGTACTGTTATATATCTGTAGAATAGTACTGTTATATATCTGTAGAGTAGTACTGTTATATAGCTGTAGAGTAGTACTGTTATATACTGTAGAGTAGTACTGTTATATACTGTAAAGTAGTACTGTTATATACTGTAGAGTAGTACTGTTATATACTGTAGAGTAGTACTGTTATATATCTGTAGAGTAGTACTGTTATATACTGTAGAGTAGTACTGTTATATACTGTAGAATAGTACTGTTATATATCTGTAGAGTAGTACTGTTATATATCTGTAGAGTAGTACTGTTATATACTGTAGAGTAGTACTGTTATATACTGTAGAATAGTACTGTTATATATCTGTAGAGTAGTACTGTTATATATCTGTAGAGTAGTACTGTTATATATCTGTAGAGTAGTACTGTTATATACTGTAGAGTAGTACTGTTATATACTGTAGAATAGTACTGTTATATATCTGTAGAGTAGTACTGTTATATACTGTAGAGTAGTACTGTTATATATCTGTAGAGTAGTACTGTTATATACTGTAGAGTAGTACTGTTATATATCTGTAGAGTAGTACTGTTATATACTGTAGAGTAGTACTGTTATATATACTGTAGAGTAGTACTGTTATATACTGTAGAGTAGTACTGTTATATACTGATGAGTAGTACTGTTATATATACTGTAGAGTAGTACTGTTATATACTGTAGAGTAGTACTGTTATATACTGTAGAATAGTACTGTTATATAGCTGTAGATTAGTACTGTTATATATCTGTAGAGTAGTACTGTTATATACTGTAGAGTAGTACTGGTATATACTGTAGAGTAGTACTGTTATATATCTGTAGAGTAGTACTGTTATATATACTGTAGAGTAGTACTGTTATATACTGTAGAGTAGTACTGTTATATATCTGTAGAGTAGTACTGTTATATATCTGTAGAGTAGTACTGTTATATATCTGTAGAGTAGTACTGTTATATATACTGTAGAGTAGTACTGTTATATACTGTAGAGTAGTACTGTTATATACTGTAGAGTAGTACTGTTATATATACTGTAGAGTAGTACTGTTATATACTGTAGAGTAGTACTGTTATATACTGTAGAATAGTACTGTTATATAGCTGTAGATTAGTACTGTTATATATCTGTAGAGTAGTACTGTTATATATACTGTAGAGTAGTACTGTTATATATACTGTAGAGTAGTACTGTTATATATCTGTAGAGTAGTACTGTTATATACTGTAGAGTAGTACTGTTATATACTGTAGAGTAGTACTGTTATATATCTGTAGAGTAGTACTGTTATATATCTGTAGAGTAGTACTGTTATATACTGTAGAGTAGTACTGTTATATACTGTAGAGTAGTACTGTTATATACTGTAGAGTAGTACTGTTATATATCTGTAGAGTAGTCATGTTATATAGCTGTAGATTAGTTCTCTCGTTCAGCTGGAGAGCAGAGACATGACAGACACAGAGACAGATACATATCCTCTCGGTGCAGGAAGTGCTGACCCTGAATAGTTGTTTTTTCTTCTTCTTCTGGGAAGCTGTCAGTATTTGTACCTTGAACTGCGGTGTGATGTGTTCTGCCTAGTCTTCCCCCCCTGTTAAGACACTGACAGGTCTATGCATTATTAGAGTGCTACACAGACACCACTGTAACTGCCTGAGTCTCATCATTATGATTTGAAAAAGGGGGGTGGGAAACACTTGAATCTCTATGTGACTGTTCCAGATACCTCTTCTGAAAGTGCGTGACATCTTTGGGGAGTTTTGCTGACCCCTGAATAGTTGGGAGCTTCATTCAGCGAGGCTGTCCCCATTAGTGTGATCCGCAGCATTGTAGCGTCAGCGCCCTGCTGAGACCCTGCCAGGTTCGTGTTCAATCAGAGAAAGACTGTAACTGTCATTCTCGTCATTACCAATACAAAAAGGAGGGGAAATATTACATCTCTGTGTGACTTCTCCGCTGTAAAAGTGTATTTTTTTGTCGGAGACGTTTGAGTATGACAAATACAAACCCAAAGATTGGATGTTGATTCATTACGAAATAGTTCTGTGACCAGCTGGTCCTGTGTACGACGTTAGTGATCGACCAGCCATTTTCATTTAGAGTATCAATACGTCAACAGAAGACTGTTTTCTCCGTAGTATGAGATACAGCATGATGTCATTGGGATGTGAGGGTGATGTCTGTTTGCAGTAACTAAGGAGAGACCAGGATGTGATGTTGATGTCGGTCTGCAGTAACTAAGGAGAGACCAGGATGTGATGGTGATGTCTGTCTGCAGTAACTAAGGAGAGACCAGGATGTGACGGTGATGTCTGTCTGCAGTAACTAAGGAGAGACCAGGATGTGACGGTGATGTCTGTCTGCAGTAACTAAGGAGAGACCAGGATGTGACGGTGATGTCTGTCTGCAGTAACTAAGGAGAGACCAGGATGTGATGTTGATGTCTGCAGTAACTAAGGAGAGACCAGGATGTGATGTCTGTCTGCAGTAGCTAAGGAGAGACCAGGATGTGATGTTGATGTCTGTCTGCAGTAACTAAGGAGAGACCAGGATGTGACGGTGATCTCTGTCTGCAGTAACTACGGAAAGAAATGTATGTCATGCCAATAGGGAGAAATCATCTGTTAATGTTTCTACAAAGTACTTTGCCTGACTTCATCAAATAAACAGGAACTGCACCCATGGTAACCACATCATTTTCTATGAAATATATTGTATATTGTTTGGCGTTAATGCACTCTCTGCCTTTAAAATACGCAGTGTATAGTAATCCGTCACTTTAGTGTGGCTCAGATTTAATCGCAGCCTTAGTTTTACTGTATTGTACATATGAAGTAGGCACCTTGATTTACATAATTTTTTTTTTTACCAGGTACTGAATGATTGTTTGTTTGAGAATGCAATTGTCTTCTACACGAGTGTACCAATTTGTTTCAGGCTGCGGACCCTGGGATGAATGAGTCTGTGCTGGGGTCAATTAGGTATCCAGAGTTTTAAGGGCAGCCGCGGAAGTCTGGGACGCTAGCCAGGACACATCTATCGTAAGGCACCACTTCAGGCTTTCCATTCTGCTTAGCCCACTCCAGGGGAACATACTGTTTTCACAGAGCAGTCTCTTGTGGCTAGGTCATGAAGTAACTTTATGTTGCACATTACTTAAAGTGGAAATCTACAGTTCGAACAACAACAAAGCAGTCACCAAAGCCACTGTTAATTAACTCCTTTACACTCGTGGGAATTGGCCTATATGGATTGGGTTATATTGAAATGTTTCTTTCAGACGAAATATAAAAAAGTATATGTGTAACCTTGGTAGCAATTGAAAAGGGAACAATTTGTAGTTAATGGGGAAATTATTAATACCAAAGTTGAGGACAAAACAGTTCACGTGACACAAGACTGAATCCAAACATTACACTGTTGATTTGATGAGTATTTTACAGTATCACGATAAGAATATTCCTGGACATTTTTAGTTAGGTGCAACATAAGACAAAAAATGACAAGGGTTTGAGTGAGCTAACATAACAGGTATATGCAGGTGGCCTCCCCTCTCCAAACTGTGGGTTTGAGTGAGAGGACATAGCAGGTGTATAACAGGTGGCCTCCCCTCTCCAAACTGTGGGTTTGAGTGAGAGGACATAACAGGTATATGCAGGTGGCCTCCCCTCTCCAAACTGTGGGTTTGAGTGAGAGGACATAGCAGGTGTATAACAGGTGGCCTCCCCTCTCCAAACTGTGCAGTTATTTCAATGCATTTTTATGACTCAAAGAAGAGTCTTCAAATAGCTGTGTCGTTGAGGAACTAGAGCAAAACACCGGTAGTTGTTTTGTTTGGAACACAACCCTGCATCCTCGCCATCACACACTTACCGTTGTTAACGCAATCCCAAAACAGCTCATTATAAATCACAATCTGGGTCAGGTGTGCACGATTTTGAAGTTTGTTCTATTGTCAACATGACGAGCTAAGTTATTAAATACAATTTTACGGTGTTCAATATCATCGTTTTGGTACGGAAAGAAAGGAGTCCTGAGTGCATCCAGGTGTGATGTGCAGCTGCACATTTTCTTACGGTGTTAGGCAAATCAATATCATCGTTTTGGTACGCATAGAAACGAGTCCTGATCAGGTAGGTTGTGCAGCTGCACATTTTCTTCACGATAGACAGACACAGGCTCGTTCTGCTCACAACATAACCAGGGTGTGACGCCATCTTGTCACAGAACATCAAACACAGTGATCATAAACGTTGACACTGTATATGACATGAGTTTTAATGATATGGAGATGTGAAGTGTACGTTTGGACTCACGGGTGTTTGTCTTGCTTGTATGACAATCAAAGCTGTATTTATTATAATCCTCAACGTCTCATTTTTTCAAAATGATCGAGTGCTCTCAATTGAAAGCATTTACACAGACGACAAAACATTTTCAAAAAGTTTCCCAACTACCAGGAGGGTTAGGGGGGCAACTTCTTGTTTCGTGCGGTGCTCAAGTTAAGAACAGCTTTTCAGCCAAAACTCAGACAGAGCTGTGAAGCACAGAGCCTGAGCTCTGACGTCGTGTTTATAGCATGTTACTGTATTCCAATGTACCTAAACCGTATTATTAAATCCAGTGTACTATTAACCTCTGAAAGGGGTGGGGTTCTACTAAGTTAACAAATCGGAATAGTTTTAAGACGTTCGTACGATGGATCATTTAGCTATTTGATGTAGAACTTTTAGGACCCCTTTAGGGATCAACAAAAATATTTACAACTTTTTTAAAATAATATATTGAATTTTTTTCACTCACTCCATTAATATGGAGTTTGTCCCCACCTTTTGCTGCTATAACAGCCTCCACTCTTCTGGGAAGGCTTTATACTAGATGTTGGAACATTGCTGCGGGGACTTGCTTCCATTCAGTCTCTAGAGCGTGAGTGAGGTCGGGCACTGATGTTGGGCGATTAGGCCTGGCTCGCAGTCAGCGTTCCAATTCATCCCAAAGGTGTTCGATGGGGTTGAGGTCAGGGCTCTGTGCAGGCCAGTCAAGTTCTTCCACATCGATTTCAACAAACCATTTCTGTAAGGACCTCACTTTGTGCACAGGGGCATTGTCATGCTGAAACAGGAAAGGTCCTTCCCCAAACTTTTGCTACAAAGTTAGAAACACAGAATCATCTAGAATGTCATTGTATGCCGTAGCGTTAAGATTTCCCTTCACTGATTCCTCACTCCAGCCGACGCTTGGCATTGCGCATGGTGATCTTAGGCTTGTGTGCGGCTGCTCTGCCATAGAAACCCATTTCATGAAGCTCCACGACGAAAAGTTATTGTGCTGACGTTGCTTCCAGAGGCAGTGAGTGTGAGTGTTGTGCTTCAGCACTCGGTTGTCCCATTCTGTGAGTTTGTGTGGCCTACCACTTCGCTGCTGTGCCATTGTTTTTCCTATACAGTCTACCGGGGCAGCTCTAGCAGGGCAGAAATTTGACGAACTGACTTTTTGGAAAGGTGGCATCCTATGACGGTGCCACGTTGACAGTCACTGAGCTTTTCAGTAAGGCCATTCTACTGCCAATGTTTGTCTATGGAGATTGCATGGCTGTGTGCTTGATTTTATACACCTGTCAGCAACGGGTGTGGCTGAAATAGCCGAATCCACTAATTTGAAGGGGTGTCCACATACTGTTGTATACAGTTGAAGTCGGAAGTTTACATACACTTAGGTTGGAGTCATTCAAACTCGTTTTTCAACCACTCCACAAATTTCTGGATAACAAACTATAGTTTTGGCGAGTCGGTTAGGACATCTACTTTGTGCATGACACAAGTCATTTTTCCAACAATTGTTTACAGACAGATTATTTAACTTATAATTCACTGCATCACAATTCCAGTGGGTCAGAAGTGTACATACACTAAGTTGACGGTGCCTTTAAACAGCCTGGAATATTCCAGATAATGATGTAATGGCTTTAGAAGCTTCTGATAGGCTAATTGACATCATTTGAGTCGATTGGAGGTGTACCTGTGGATGTATTTCAAGGCCTACCTTCAAACTCAGTGCCTCTTTGCTTGACATCATGGGAAAATCTAAATAATTCAGCCAAGACCTCAGAATAAAAATGTAGACCTCCACAAGTCTGGTTCATCCTTGGGAGCAATTTCCAAACGCCTGAAGGTACCACGTTCGTCTGTACAATTAATAGTACGCAAGTATAAACACAATGGGACCGTGCAGCCGTCATACCGCTCAGGAAGGAGACGCGTTCTGTCTCCTAGAGATGAACGTACTTTGGTGCGAAAAGTGCAAATCAATCCCAGAACAACAGCAAAGGACCTTGTGAAGATGCTGGACGCTATATCCACAGTAAAACGAGTCCTATAATCGACATAACCTGAAAGGCCGCTCAGCGATGGTCCACAGTCCAGAACCTCATGCGACGGTCCATGGTCCGCAACCTCCAGCGAGGGTCAACAGTCCGGAGCTTCCAGGCAAGGCGTCCAGTCCTGCTCCATGGCCGTGCCCAGTCCAGGCACGGTGACCAGTCCAGCTCCATGGCACGGTGACCAGTCCAGCTCCAGGGCAGGAGCCTTCCTCAGCGCCGGTGCCCAGTCCAGGCATGGCGTCCAACCCAGCTCCAGGGCCGGAGCCCTCCTCTGCGCTAGTGCCCAGTCAGCCCGGCGCCATGGTCGGATCCGGGGTATGGGGGGGCTACGACCCGCACCGGAGCCGTCACCGCCACTAGTCCCGCGCCCCCCAGACCACCCATTTGGTTTCAGGCTTTGCGGCCAGAGTCCGCTCCTTTGGGGAGGGGGGGGGGGGTTTACTGTCAGCCCTGACCATAGAAAGCCCTTGTTTCTCTATGGTATAGTAGGTCAGGGCGTGACTAGGAGGCATTCTATTTTATAATGTTTATGTTGTGTTCTAGTTCATGTTTTCTATGTTGGTGTTTTGTATGGTTCCCAATAAGAGGCAGCTGGTAATCGCTGTCTCTAATTGGGGATCATATTTAAGCAGCTATTTTCCCACCTGTGTTTGTGGGATATTATTTTGTGTTTGTTCATGTGCACCACGTACTGACGTTTAGTTGTTCGTTTATTGATTTATTTGTATTTGCTTTAAGTTTCACTTTTCAATAAATATGTGGAACTCAGAACACGCTGCTCCTTGGTCCCGTTCTTACGACAACCGTGACACATACTGCTGTATACATAGTGTATGAAGGGGTGTCCACATACTGCTGTATATATAGTGTATGAAGGGGTGTCCACATACTGCTGTATGAAGGGGTGTCCACATACTGCTGTATACATAGTGTATGAAGGGGTGTCCACATACTGCTGTATGAAGGGGTGTCCACATACTGCTGTATACATAGTGTATGAAGGGGTGTCTTCATACTGCTGTATACATAGTGTATGAAGGGGTGTCCTCATACTGCTGTATACATAGTGTATGAAGGGGTGTCCTCATACTGCTGTATACATAGTGTATGAAGGGGTGTCCACATACTGCTGTATGAAGGGGTGTCCACATACTGCTGTATATATAGTGTATGAAGGGGTGTCCACATACTGCTGTATACATAGTGTATGAAGGGGTGTCCTCATACTGCTGTATACATAGTGTATGAAGGGGTGTCCTCATACTGCTGTATACATAGTGTATGAAGGGGTGTCCACATACTGCTGTATACATAGTGTATGAAGGGGTGTCCTCATACTGCTGTATACATAGTGTATGAAGGGGTGTCCTCATACTGCTGTATACATAGTGTGTGTAGGGGTGTCTTCATACTGCTGTATGCATAGTGTATGAAGGGGTGTCCACATACTGCTGTATACATAGTGTATGAAGGGGTGTCCTCATACTGCTGTATATATAGTGTATGAAGGGGTGTCTTCATACTGCTGTATACATAGTGTATGAAGGGGTGTCCACATACTGCTGTATGAAGGGGTGTCCACATACTGCTGTATATATAGTGTATGAAGGGGTGTCTTCATACTGCTGTATACATAGTGTATGAAGGGGTGTCCACATACTGCTGTATGAAGGGGTGTCCACATACTGCTGTATATATAGTGTGTGAAGGGGTGTCCACATACTGCTGTATACATAGTGTATGAAGGGGTGTCCACATACTGCTGTATGAAGGGGTGTCCACATACTGCTGTATATATAGTGTGTGAAGGGGTGTCCACATACTGCTGTATACATAGTGTATGAAGGGGTGTCCACATACTGCTGTATGAAGGGGTGTCCACATACTGCTGTATACATAGTGTATGAAGGGGTGTCCACATACTGCTGTATGAAGGGGTGTCCACATACTGCTGTATGAAGGGGTGTCCACATACTGCTGTATATATAGTGTGTGAAGGGGTGTCCACATACTGCTGTATATATAGTGTGTGAAGGGGTGTCCACATACTGCTGTATGAAGGGGTGTCCACATACTGCTGTATATATAGTGTGTGAAGGGGTGTCCACATACTGCTGTATACATAGTGTATGAAGGGGTGTCCACATACTGCTGTATGAAGGGGTGTCCACATACTGCTGTATATATAGTGTGTGAAGGGGTGTCCACATACTGCTGTATACATAGTGTATGAAGGGGTGTCCACATACTGCTGTATGAAGGGGTGTCCACATACTGCTGTATACATAGTGTATGAAGGGGTGTCCACATACTGCTGTATGAAGGGGTGTCCACATACTGCTGTATGAAGGGGTGTCCACATACTGCTGTATATATAGTGTGTGAAGGGGTGTCCACATACTGCTGTATATATAGTGTGTGAAGGGGTGTCCACATGCTGCTGTATATATAGTGTGTGAAGGGGTGTCCTCATACTGCTGTATACATAGTGTATGAAGGGGTGTCCACATACTGCTGTATGAAGGGGTGTCCACATACTGCTGTATATATAGTGTGTGAAGGGGTGTCCACATACTGCTGTATATATAGTGTGTGAAGGGGTGTCCTCATACTGCTGTATATATAGTGTATGTAGGGGTGTCCACATACTGCTGTATATATAGTGTATGAAGGGGTGTCCACATACTGCTGTATATATAGTGTATGAAGGGGTGTCCACATACTGCTGTATGAAGGGGTGTCCTCATACTGCTGTATATATAGTGTATGAAGGGGTGTCCTCATACTGCTGTATATATAGTGTGTGAAGGGGTGTCCACATACTGCTGTATGAAGGGGTGTCCTCATACTGCTGTATATATAGTGTATGAAGGGGTGTCCACATACTGCTGTATATATAGTGTATGAGAGACAGAGAGAGAGAGAGTGAGAGAGAGAGATAGAGAGAGAGAGAGACAGATAGAGACAGATAGAGACAGATATAGATATAGACAGATATAGATATAGATAGATATAGACAGATATAGATATAGACAGATATAGATATAGATAGATATAGACAGATATAGATATAGACAGATATAGATATAGACAGATACAGATATAGACAGATATAGATATAGATAGACAGACATAGATATAGATAGACAGACATATATATATATATATATAGATAGACAGACTGATATAGATAGACAGACAGATATAGATAGACAGACAGATATAGAGAGACAGACAGATGTAGATATATATAGAAATACAGATATAGATATATATAGACAGACAGATAGACAGATAGACAGATATAGACAGATATAGACAGAGATAGACAGATAGACAGATAGACAGACAGACAGACAGATAGATAGATAGATAGATAGATAGATAGATAGATAGATAGATAGATAGATAGATAGATAGATAGATAGATATAGACAGATAGATATAGACAGATATAGACAGATAGATATAGACAGATATAGACAGATAGATATAGACAGATATAGACAGATAGATATAGACAGATATAGATAGATATAGACATACAGTATATAGATAGATAGATATAGACAGATATAGATAGATAGATAGATAGATAGATAAATAGATAGATAGAGACAGATAGATATAGACAGATAGATATAGATAGATATAGACAGATAGATATATAGATAGATAGAGAGAGAGGGCTGTCTGTAGGGCTCCAATGTGTCTATGATCTATCTGACCATGCCCTGGGCCTCTCCTCCCCTCCCCTCCTGTCTTTGTTGGTATTTTAAAACATTTGACCCTTATAACATTCGTACTCCCTTCCTACTTCAATCTTATTACACTCGTTCTCCCTGCTTTCTTGTTTCTGAGCTATGGGTATTGGTTTGTGCGCGTGTGTGTGTGCGTGCGTGTGTGTGTGTGGTGTGTGTGTGTGTGTGTGTGTGTGTGTGTGTGTGTGTGTGTGTGTGTGTGTGTGTGTGTGTGTGTGTGTGTGTGTGTGTGTGTGTGTGTGTGTGTGTGTGTGTGTGTGTGTGTGTGTGTGTGTGTGTGGTAGGCAAGTGTTGGGGAGCACTCTGAGGCTCTGCTTGTGCTTCTCTCTTTTATAACACATTCACTGAGCAGATAGCTTCAGACACACACACACACACACACACACACACACACACACACACACACACACACACACACACACACACACACACACACACACACACACACACACACACACACACACACACACACACACACACACACACACACACACTTGAATTTCCAACCTGATATAAAATGTATTGGTTGTTCTCTCCCAGATCATATGCATGTGTTGCAGGCTGGGTTGGCAGTATTCCACAGATACACTCTATTGTCTGGGAAAGATGTGTCAATCAGTATGCAAACATAAATGGAAGCAGACACACACACACAAGCACAAGCACACACACACACACCTGTGCACACACACACAGTCTGTCTGTCTGTCTCTAGTCTGTGTGTGCCTCTCCTTCCATAAAGGGAGATTTTATTTTGAACCTGAATCAGCTGGCCCATTCCTCTTTCTGAATCAGCTGGCCTGTTCCTCTTTCTGAATCAGCTGGCCTGTTCCTCTTTCTGAATCAGCTGGCCCGTTCCTCTCTCTGAATCAGCTGGCCCGTTCCTCTTTCTGAATCAGCTGGCCCATTCCTCTTTCTGGTGTGTTGACCTCCTTTAGCTTTTCCTTTCTAACATGGAGAAGCCATTTTAAAAGGCAAGGTTCCATGGGATATCCTGGATTAGGGGCTTCCACCAGGGCAAGGCTCTGTGGGATATCCTGGAGTAGGGGCTTCCACCAGGGCAAGGCTCTGTGGGATATCCTGGAGTAGGGGCTTCCACCAGGGCAAGGCTCTGTGGGGTATCCTGGAGTAGGCGCTTCCACCAGGGCAAGGCTCTGTGGGATATCCTGGAGTAGGCGCTTCCACCAGGGCAAGGCTCTGTGGGATATCCTGGAGTAGGGGCTTCCACCAGGGCAAGGCTCTGTGGGGTATCCTGGAGTAGGCGCTTCCACCAGGGCAAGGCTCTGTGGGCTATCCTGGAGTAGGGGCTTCCACCAGGGCAAGGCTCTGTGGGATATCCTGGAGTAGGGGCTTCCACCAGGGCAAGGCTCTGTGGGATATCCTGGAGTAGGGGCTTACACCAGGGCAAGGCTCTGTGGGGTGTCCTGGAGTAGGGGCTTCCACCAGGGCAAGGCTCTGTGGGATATCCTGGAGTAGGGGCTTCCACCAGGGCAAGGCTCTGTGGGGTATCCTGGAGTAGGCGCTTCCACCAGGGCAAGGTTCTGTGGGTGGCTCTGTGGGATATCCTGGAGTAGGGGCTTCCACCAGGGCAAGGCTCTGTGGGGTATCCTGGAGTAGGGGCTTACACCAGGGCAAGGCTCTGTGGGGTGTCCTGGAGTAGGGGCTTCCACCAGGGCAAGGCTCTGTGGGATATCCTGGAGTAGGGGCTTCCACCAGGTTAAGGCTCTGTGGGGTATCCTGGAGTAGGGGCTTCCACCAGGGCAAGGCTCTGTGGGGTATCCTGGAGTAGGCGCTTCCACCAGGGCAAGGCTCTGTGGGATATCCTGGAGTAGGCGCTTCCACCAGGGCAAGGCTCTGTGGGGTCTTATGGTTACCGGGGAAACGACCAGTCATGCTTTTTGAGCTTGTTTTTATACAGTACATTGGATTGGTTGATATCCGTTGAATATACAGTACATTGGATTGGTTGATATAAGATGAATATACAGTACATGGTGAGGACCTGCCTTACAACAGGCCTACAAGCCCTCAGTCCAGCCTCTCTCAGCCTATTGCGGACAGTCTGAGCACTGATGGAGGGATTGTGGGTTCCTGGTGTAACTCGGGCAGTTGTTGTTGCCATCCTGTACTTGTCCCGCAGGTGTGATGTAAAAAAAAAAGTCACAACAAACACCAGTCTCAACGTCAACAGTGAAGAGGCGACTCTGGGATGCTGGACATCTAGGCAAAGTTGCAAAGAAAAAGCCATATCTCAGAATGCCCAATAAAAATTAAATATTAGGATGGGCAAAAGAACACAGACACTGGACAGAGGAACTCTGCCTAGAAGGCCAGCATCCCGGAGTCGCCTCTTCACTGTTGACATTGAGACTGGTGTTTTGTGGGTACTATTTAATAAAGCTGCCAGTTGAGGACTTGTGAGGCATCTTTTTCTCAAACTAGACACTCTAATGTACTTGTCCTCTTGCTCAGTTGTGCACCGGGGCCTCCCACTCCTCTTTCTATTCTGGTTAGAGCCAGTTTGCGCTGTTCTGTGAAGAGAGTAGTACACAGCGTTGTACAAGATCTTCAGTTTCTTTGCAAATTCTCGCATGGAATAGCCTTCATTTCTCAGAACAAGAATAGACTGACGAGTTTCAGAAGAAAGGTCTTTGTTTCTGGCCATTTTGAGCCTGTAATCGAACCCACAAATGCTGATGCTCCAGATGCTCAACTAGTCTAAAGAAGGCCAGTTTTATTGCTTCTTTAATCAGAACAACAGTTGTCAGCTGTGCTAACATAATTGCAAAAGGGTTTTCTAATGATCAATTAGCCTTTTAAAATGATAAAGTTGGATTAGCTAACACAACGTGCCATTGGAACACAGGAGTGATTGTTGCTGATAATGGTCCTCTGTACGCCTACGTAGATATTCCATAAAAGATCAGTCGTTTCCATCTACAATAGTTATATACAACATTAACAACATCTACACTGTATTTCTGATTAATTTGATGTTATTTTAATGGACCAAAAATTAGCTTTTCTTTAAAAAAAAAAGGACATTTCTAAGTGACCCCAAACTTTTGAATGGTAGTGTATATACTGTATATAAAAAAAAACATAAATATCACATTTACCTTAGCTCAAATTCGAGTCTCATAGCAAAGTGTCTGAATACTTATGTAAATACGGTATTTCTGTTGTTAAGATTTAATACATTTTCTAAAATATCTAAAAACCTTTTTTCGCTTAGTCACTATTGGGTATTGTGTGTAGATTGATGAGGATTTTAATTTATTTAATCCATTTTTGAATAAGGCTGTAAAAAAAAAAGTCAAGGGGTCTGAATACTTTCCGAAGGCACTGTAGATGTGGAAAGCAGAGAGTGTAGAAAAACAGCCTTATCTGTTTCCTGCTACAACTGGCCTGTTTGTGTTCATATTTGTATGGGAAAAAACCTTTATTAGTGCAATGTGTCAGTTACAGATGGGGACTTTACCCCAGGATCAAGGCCATGTTCCCGGCTTAAACGTGTGTCTGTGTGTGTGTTGCTTGCCTTTTCGTGCGTCGCTACAAGGCTATGATTATTTTTTTCTTCGAGATCTCATGACCTAAACCGGCAGAGACTTGGCCCCTAATTATATAGCCACTATTGAAACAGTTGTCGTGACGTGTATATGTCAAGAGCTCCAAGATCTCACCATGCTTTACATCACTGAAGCCAGAGAGAGTCCATGTTATTTAAACGTAATTATGCTCTTCTATTTTTTGGGGGGGGGGGGGGGAAGATGGCTAGATAGGAATATTGTTCTTGTGATGCTAGATGGATAAAGACGTTAAGCTGTTGTAGCTCTGAATTTTGAAAATCAACTGACCAACTGCCTTGGCTGTCTTAGAAAATCAACTGACCAACTGCCTTGGCTGTCTTAGAAAATCAACTGACCAACTGCCTTGGCTGTCTTAGAAAATCAACTGACCAACTGCCTTGGTCGTCTTAGAAAATCAACTGAGCAACTGCCTTGGCCGTCTTAGAAAATCAACTGAGCAACTGCCTTGTCCGTCTTAGAAAATCAACTGACCAACTGCCTTGGCCTTCTTAGAAAATAAACCAAGCAAACGCCTAGCCTTTTTCAATAATTCGGAGAATAGAGGTTTCTTTAAGTGTCGGTTTCACAAAACACAATTTATTCACAAACGTGTGACTTGTTGCCCTTTCATTTAGTTGTCTTACATTAAAACAGCCATTTTTTTTTGCTTGTTCTGTTTTTCTTTACTGCAACACTTAATTTGTATGCCAGGCTGTAGGCAGCCTGGCAGTCCTCTTGCTAATCCCAAACTAAACTAAAGGGTAGTCCTCATTTATCACTGTAGAAATAACACATCAAAGCCGCTTTGAAACACATTCTCAAAAAATTGCATTTGCCAAGAGATTGTCCTCTATAGCGGTTCTGCCAATGAGAGAGAGAGAGACATTGAGAGAGAGAGACATCGAGAGAGAGAGACATCGAGAGAGAGAGAGAGAGAGAGAGAGACATCGAGAGAGAGAGAGACATCGAGAGAGAGAGAGAGAGAGAGAGAGAGAGAGAGAGAGAGAGAGACATCGAGAGCGAGAGAGACATCGAGAGAGAGAGAGAGAGAGAGACAGAGATAGAGACAGAGACAGAGACAGAGAGAGACAGAGACAGAGACAGAGACAGAGACAGACAGACCATTGCCCTAGAACACACAAAAAACTATACATACTTTGGCCTAAACATCAGCGCCACAGGTAACTTCTAAAAAAGCTGTGAAAGATCTGAGAAACAAGGCAAGAAGGGCATTCTATGCCATCAAAAGGAACATAAAATTCGACATACCAGTTAGGATCTGGCTAAAAATACTTGAATCAGTTATAGAACCCATTGCCCTTTATGGTTGTGACGTCTGGGGTCCCACTCACCAACCATGGGGCGGCAGGTAGCCTAGTGGTTAGAGTGTAGGGGCGGCAGGTAGCCTAGTGGTTAGAGTGTAGGGGCGGCAGGTAGCCTAGTGGTTAGAGTGTAGGGGCGGTAGGTAGCCTAGTGGTTAGAGTGTAGGGGCGGCAGGTAGCCTAGTGGTTAGAGTGTAGGGGCGGCAGGTAGCCTAGTGGTTAGAGTGTAGGGGCGGCAGGTAGCCTAGTGGTTAGAGCGTTAGACCAGTAACCGTGAGGTTGCAAATCAAATCCCCGAGCTGACAAGGTAAAAATCTGTCGTTCTGCCCCCTGAACACAGCAGTTGACCCACTGTTCCTAGGCCGTCATTGAAAATAAGAATTTGTTCCTAACTGACTTGCCTAGTTTAAATAAAGGTAAAATAAATTCAACCAAGAATTCACAAAATGGGACAAACACCAAATTGAGACTGCATGCCGATTCTGATGCACCCGATTCTGATAAACTCCCATATCTACTGGGTGAAATATCACAGTGTGCCGTCACAGCAGCAAGATTTGTTGGCACAAGAAAAGGTCAACCAGTGAAGAACAAACACCATTGTAAATACAACCCATATTTATGTTTATTTATTTTCCCTTTTGTACATTAACCATTTGCACATTGTTACAACACTGTATATATACATAATATGACAATTGTAATGTCTTTATTATTTTTGAACTTTTGTGAGTGTAATGTTTACTGTTAATTTTTGTTGTTTATTTCACTTTTGTATATTATCTACCTCACTTGCTTTGGCAATGTTAACATACGTTTCCCATGCCAATAAAGCCCCTTGAATTGAATTGAGAGAGAAACAGAGACGAGACAGAGAGAGAGAGAGAGAGAGACAGAGAGAGAGACAGAGAGAGAGACAGAGAGAGAGACAGAGAGAGAGAGTCAGAGAGAGAGAGTCAGAGAGAGAGAGACAGAGTCCGACAGAGAGAGAGAGACAGAGTCTGACAGAGAGAGAGAGCGAGATACAGAGAGAGAGAGAGAGAAGGAGAGAGAAATAGAGAGTCAGAGAGAGAGCGAGATACAGACAGAGAGAGAGAGAGAGAAAGAGATAGACAGAGATAGACAGAGACAGACAGAGAGAGAGAGAGTCAGAGAGAGAGTCAGAGAGAGAGTCAGAGAGAGAGAGAGAGAAAGAGAGAGAGAGTCAGAGAGAGAGAGTCAGAGAGTCAGAGAGTCAGAGAGAAAGAGAGAGAGAGAGAGAGAGAGAGAGAGAGAGAGAGAGAGAGAGAGAGAGAGAGAGAGAGAGAGAGAGAGAGAGAGAGAGAGAGAGAGAGAGAGAGAGAGAGAGAGAGAGAGAGAGAGAGAGAGAGAGATAGCTGTTAGATATATTTTCAGGGCTCAGGCTCTTCTCAGTAGTCAGTAATAAGCTTAAAATAAAATCCTGGGATACCTTCTATTAATAACAGCTAAATTGGAGCAACATTAATTGCTTTAACTCGAGCAGAGGAGAGGCTGGTCTTGGCTGCTCTCTCTGACTCATGCAGAGAAGAGGCTGGTCTTGGCTGATCTCTCTGACTCATGCAGAGGAGAGGCTGCTCTTGGCTGTTCACTCTGACTCATGCAGAGGAGAGGCTGGTCTTGCCTGGTCTCTCTAACTCATGTTTGTGGGATATTCACAGCTTCGAATGCAGTGATCATCCTTGACATTATGGGCCTGTTTCCCCGGTCACAGATTAAGCCTAATCCTGACTCCTTGACTAATTTATGTCAGGGAAACTGGCCCTAAGACTATGTAGATAAGACATGACAGATAGTCAGGGCTTGGTGGATGGGCTGGAGAGAATACCAGCCAAGGGACTTTATCCTTCTCCAAACTGCAAGAACGTTCTGGCCTTGTAACAGCCAGGCTACAGATGTATTCTGTATTATCATCCTTCCTCAGTGCAGTAACACTGGATGTTTTTAGCCGTTTGTTAAAATGTTGTGTTTGTTAGCCTGATCAGCATTTTCCGCTTGGGGCACATTGAGGACCTAGTAATATGACTTTAAGTGAATGTGGAAAACAATCAAGTGTTTTACTGAAAAAACAAATAAGAGATAGATTAGGTTGGTGGATTTGTCACCATATTGCTTATACCTATCCAATTCTCTTCGATCTACACAAGGGGCTCGGGGGGGTAGGACCTAGAGGCTAGGAGGTAGGAGCAGGAGGCTAGGAGGTAGGAGCTAGGGGATAGGACATAGGGGCTAGGGGCTAGGGGGTAGGAGATAGAGGCAATGAGGTAGGAGATAGGGGGTAGGGGTAGGCGCTATAGGCTAGGATGCAGGAGCTATAGGCCAGGGGGTAGGAGCTAGGGGGTAGGAGTTAGGAGCTAGGGGGTAGCGGGGTAGGGGGTATGGGCTAGGGGGTAGGAGCTAGAGGGTAGGAGGTAGGAGCTAGGGGGTAGGGGATAGTAGATAGAGGCTAGGATGCAGGAGCTAGGGGTTAGGAGCTAAGAGCTACAGGCTAGGGCAATACATTTTAAAGTCCAAATGACTGTATTACATGATATACCCTACATAGTCCATTACCAGTCCACATGACTGTATTACATGATATACCCTACATAGTCCACTACTAGTCCAAATTACTGTATTACATGATATACCCTACATAGTCCACTACTAGTCCAAATTACTGTATTACATGATATACCCTACATAGTCCACTACTAGTCCAAATTACTGTATTACATGATATACCCTACATAGTCCACTACTAGTCCAAATTACTGTATTACATGATATACCCTACATAGTCCACTACCAGTCCAAATTACTGTATTACATGATATACCCTACATAGTCCACTACTAGTCCAAATTACTGTATTACATGATATACCCTACATAGTCCACTACCAGTCCAAATTACTGTATTACATGATATACCCTACATAGTCCACTACTAGTCCAAATTACTGTATTACATGATATACCCTACATAGTCCACTACTAGTCCAAATTACTGTATTACATGATATACCCTACATAGTCCACTACTAGTCCAAATTACTGTATTACATGATATACCCTACATAGTCCACTACTAGTCCAAATGACTGTATTACATGATATACCCTACATAGTCCACTACTAGTCCAAATTACTGTATTACATGATATACCCTACATAGTCCACTACCAGTCCAAATTACTGTATTACATGATATACCCTACATAGTCCACTACTAGTCCAAATGACTGTATTACATGATATACCCTACATAGTCCACTACTAGTCCAAATGACTGTATTACATGATATACCCTACATAGTCCACTACCAGTCCAAATTACTGTATTACATGATATACCCTACATAGTCCACTACTAGTCCAAATGACTGTATTACATGATATACCCTACATAGTCCACTACTAGTCCAAATGACTGTATTACATGATATACCCTACATAGTCCACTACTAGTCCAAATTACTGTATTACATGATATACCCTACATAGTCCACTACTAGTCCAAATTACTGTATTACATGATATACCCTACATAGTCCACTACTAGTCCAAATGACTGTATTACATGATATACCCTACATAGTCCACTACTAGTCCAAATTACTGTATTACATGATATACCCTACATAGTCCACTACTAGTCCAAATTACTGTATTACATGATATACCCTACATAGTCCACTACCAGTCCAAATTACTGTATTACATGATATACCCTACATAGTCCACTACCAGTCCAAATTACTGTATTACATGATATACCCTACATAGTCCACTACTAGTCCAAATTACTGTATTCCTCCAAATTACTGTATTCCTTTCAACAGCCAGGGTACAAACATGATCTCATCTGTATTCCTTTCAACAGCCAGGGTACAAACATGATCTCATCAGTATTCCTTTCAACAGCCAGGGTACAAACATGATCTCATCAGTATTCCTTTCAACAGCCAGGGTACAAACAGGATCTCATCAGTATTCCTTTCAACAGCCAGGGTACAAACAGGATCTCATCAGTATTCCTTTCAACAGCCAGGGTACAAACATGATCTCATCAGTATTCCTTTCAACAGCCAGGGTACAAACATGATCTCATCAGTATTCCTTTCAACAGCCAGGGTACAAACAAACTCTGTGTTTTATACAGTCCCCTCCTCAGTGCAGTAGTGCAGGATCCATGTAGTATTCTCATTCCATGCCACAACGTTTTTATAGAGAACGTCTTTATAGAAGGAATTTAGCATTTATGTGTGACTGTGGCACCCTATTCTCGTAATAGTGCACTACTTATGAACCCTGGATAAAAGTAGTGTGCCGTATTGGGAATAGGGTTCCGTTTGGGACTCGTTGTGTTGCTACTGGGGCCACCCCAGGGTCTGGTAATACAGTATCATTTTAATATTTTATCCCTCTCACACAAACCTTGGTAGGGCAGTGAACACGCCGTTCAAGCCTCTCTCTCTCTCTCTCTCTCTCTCTCTCTCTCTCTCTCCCCTCTCTTTCTCTCTCTCCCTGCCTCTCTCTCTCTCTCTATCTCTCTCTCTCTCTCTGGTGCTGTGTGCCGTGTGTTTCCCTCCTCACACAAAGTTAAAAAACAACATCACAAACTACAACCTTGTATTGTCTAACCTGGGTATGAGATACTCCAAACCAGACAGATTTGTTCAGACTGTTGGAGTACTATAGCTTCTGCCACTGTTCATTCAAAGACAGTCAACAATATGGTGTGCTATCTGTGTACATGTTCCTGATTACACAAAGGCCCAAAGGAAATGTTACCACGCAGCTAGAAATGAAGGGTTTATTTTCAAAACGCTGTATATTGTTTTGGTTCTAAGTTCTGGTACAAATCTAGTCGGGACACCAAAGAAAGCTCAAACTAGATGTATTCATCACACTGAGTGTTGCAGCTGCACAGCGTCCCTACAGGTCACAAAAGCACATACAGTGGGGAGAACAAGTATTTGATACACTGCCGATTTTGCAGGTTTTCCTACTTACAAAGCATGTAGAGGTCTGTAATATTTATCATAGGTACACTTCAACTGTGAGACACGGAATCTAAAACAAAAATCCAGAAAATCACATTGTATGATTTTTAAGTAATTAATTTGCATTTTATTGCATGACATAAGTATTTGATACATCAGAAAAGCAGAACTTAATATTTGGTACAGAAACCTTTGTTTGCAATTACAGAGATCATACGTTTCCTGGAGTTCTTGACCAGGTTTGCACACACTGCAGCAGGGATTTTGTCCCACTCCTCCATACAGACCTTCTCCAGATCCTTCAGGTTTCGGGGCTGTCGCTGGGCAATACGGACTTTCAGCGCCCTCCAAAGATTTTCTATTGGGTTCAGGTCTGGAGACTGGCTAGGCCACTCCAGAACCTTGAGATGCTTCTTACGGAGCCACTCCTTAGTTTCCCTGGCTGTGTGTTTCGGGTCGTTGTCATGCTGGAAGACCCAGCCACGACCCATCTTCAATGCTCTTACTGAGGGAAGGAGGTTGTTGGCCAAGATCTCGCAATACATGGCCCCATCCATCCTCCCCTCAATACGGTGCAGTCGTCCTGTCCCCTTTGCAGAAAAGCATCCCCAAAGAATGATGTTTCCACCTCCATGCTTCACGGTTGGGATCGTGTTCTTGGGGTTGTACTCATCCTTCTTCTTCCTCCAAACACGTCGAGTGGAGTTTAGACCAAAAAGCTAAATTTTTGTCTCATCAGACCACATGACCTTCTCCCATTCTTCCTCTGGATCATCCAGATGGTCATTGGCAAACTTCAGACGGGCCTGGACATGCCCTGGCTTGAGCAGCGGGACCTTGCGTGCGCTGCAGTATTTTAATCCATGACGGCATAGTGTGTTACTAATGGTTTTCTTTGAGACTGTGGTCCCAGCTCTCTTCAGGTCATTGACCAGGTCCTGCCGTGTAGTTCTGGGCTGATCCCTCACCTTCCTCATGATCATTGATGCCCCACGAGGTGAGATCTTGCATGGAGCCCCAGACCGAGGATGATTGACCGTCATCTTGAACTTCTTCCATTTTCTAATAATTGCGCCAACAGTTGTTGCCTTCTCACCAAGCTGCTTGCCTATTGTCCTGTAGCCCATCCCAGCCTTGTGCAGGTCTACAATTTTATCCCTGATGTCCTTACACAGCTCTCTGGTCTTGGCCATTGTGGAGAGGTTGGAGTCTGTTTGATTGAGTGTGTGGACAGGTGTCTTTTATACAGGTAACGAGTTCAAACAGGTGCAGTTAATACAGGTAATGAGTGGAGAACAGGAGGGCTTCTTAAAGGAAAACTAACAGGTCTGTGAGAGCCGGAATTCTTACTGGTTGGAAGGTGATCAAATACTTATGTCTTGCAATAAAATGCAAATTAATTACTTAAAAATCATACAATGTGATTTTCTGGATTTTTGTTTTAGATTCCGTCTCTCATAGTTGAAGTGTACCTATGATAAAAATTACAGACCTCTACATGCTTTGTAAGTAGGAAAACCTGCAAAATCGGCAGTGTATCAAATACTTGTTCTCCCCACTGTATATGTATACCTTCCCGACTAGGCGGAGTCAACATTTCTAAGATAAATGTTCAGTCTCTGTTGCTGGTCAGAGTATGTTCCTCCTGTTGGTGTTATTGGTGGTCTAGTCTGATTCCGGAACTTTCACAGGACTTCTTATCAGACTGGAGAGGCCTTGAGTTATTGAGAGAACACATTCCTACGGTCTACTGCAGTCCACTAGATAATTACATTTCTCACACACAAAGAGGTTAAACCCAACATTATTTTCAGTCTCTACGAATATATATAAAACAGTATATTCATACGGAACAGGAAAGATGTAGAACCGTTATCTGCCAGCTCTAACCCCAGGCACATGGCTCCTAATCAATCTATTCAAACCCCTCTTTGTACTTTCCCTCTGCCCCTAATACAATGCACATAGATCATCTAACGCATAACACGATAATTACTTCTGCTCGGCTAATTATACAATTATAAACAGATTAAAACAGGCTCGAGTAGGGCTCTGGCAGTCAATAAATGTTGTCAGCCAGTGATTGTCAAGCAAATAACTGTCGGTCTCGCGGTAATTGACCGTTATTGACATAAACACATTTAGCATCTCCTGGCTTCCACACAGAAGCCGACAAGCCACTGATTCAGACCTTTGGAACATCTACATTTTAAAAAGTCTAATAAATCCATGTAATATAGTCTACACCGTCACAATAAATCCATTATTTATTTTAGAAAGAAACATGATATGAAGAAAATGTGTCACGACTTCCGCCGAAGTCGGTCCCTCTCCTTGTTCGGGCAGCGTTCGGCGGTAGACGTCACCGGCCTTCTAGCCATCGCCGATCCACTTCTCATTTTCCATTTGTTTTGTCTTTGTGTTACACACCTGGTTTCAATTCCCCAATTACTTGTTCATTATTTAACCCTCTGTTCCCCCATGTCTGTTTGTGAGTAATTGTTTGTATGTGGTACGGTCCGTTAATGTTGTCTCTCTTTTTGCATTGCATTTGTATATTTTGAGTAAAGAACATTTATTTACTCATATCTGCTGTCCTGTGCCTGACTCCTCTACACCAGCTACACACAGACTGCATTACAAAATGTCTATTTCAGAAGAACAGAATAGCGTACTCTGAGTTGTCCTTATGTTTGGTCCTGATCTGGCTATATATGGCTATGCCATATGGATATAGGATATAGGCTACACTAGTTCATTTAGCAGACAAGATTAGCTTAGAATTCCATGGCATTATTTTATAGTATGAAGAATATAGTTGTACAAAGCTGAATAAAATAGATAGGATATTTTATAGTGTGCAAAGTGGATATTTTGTGTTGAGCAGTTTAAAAAAGAAACACGCCTAAAATGACTTACCCAAATCTAGCTACATGAAGCAAGGATATGAGCCCCCTTCACCTAAGTGACCCAAATATAGCTGCCTGTAGCTCAGGACCTGAAGGATATGCTGATTCTTGATATCGGACCTCAGGATAAGATCAAGATGCAGGCAGTTCGAAATAACAAACGTTTATTTACAAAACAAGGGGCAGGCAAACGTCAGGGCAAGGGCAGGAAGAGGTCAGTAATCCAGGGCAGAGTCTGTAAGGTACAGAACGGCAGGCAGGCTCACGGTCAGGGCAGGCAGGGGTCAGTAATGCAGGGCAAGAGGCTCAGGGTCAGGGCAGGCAGAATGGTAAAAAAACAGCAGAACTAGAAAACAGGAATTCATTAACGAGAAACAGGCTTACGGAAAAAACACTGGTAGGCTTGACAAGACAAACTGGCAACAGACAAACAGGAAACACAGGTATAAATGCACAGGGGATAAATGGGGAAAATGGTCGACACCTGGAAGGGGGTGGAGACAAGCACAAGACAGGTGAAACAGATCAGGGTGTGAGACTTGATACCATTTGAATGGAAACACTTTGAAGTTTGAAATTCATGTAGGAGAATATATGTAGGAAATTCATGTAGGTGTCCGAGTTGTGTGCTAGTATTTTAAACAGACAGCTTGGTACCTTCTTCGCCCGCATACAGAAACTCAAATGCTGACCCGTACTACCTCCCAAGAGAATTCACTTTGGTTATACTCACAGCCATGTATATTCCCCTTCAAGCTGATACCACGATGGCCCTCAAAGAATTTCACTGGACTTTATGCAAACTGGACACCACATTATAAAGTTGAAGTCAGAAGTTAACATACACCTTAGCCAATTACATTTAACTTCTTATGGGCAGATGGGACGGTAGCCATCAGACCAGAGGACATTTCTTCAACAATATTTTTCCCCATGTGCAGTTGCAAACCGTAGTCTGGCTTTATGGCGGTTTTGGAGCAGTGGCTTCTTCCTTGCTGAGCGGCCTTTCAGGTTATGTCGATATAGGACTCGTTTTACTGTGGATATAGATACTTGTGTACCTGTTTCCTCCAGCATCTTCACAACGTCCTTTGCTGTTGTTCTGGGATTGATTTGCACTTTTCGCACCAAAGTACATTCCGCTCTAGGAGACAGAACACGTCTCCTTCCTGAGCGGTATGACAGCTGCATGGTCCCATAGTGTTATACTTGCGTACTATTGTTTGTACACATGAACGTGGTACCTTCAGGCGTTTGGAAATTGCTCCCAAGGATGAACCAGACTTGTGGAGATCTACCATTTTTTCCTGAGATCTTGGCTGATTTCTATTGATTTCCCCATGATGTCAAGCAAAGAGGCACTGAGTTTGAAGGTAGGCCTTGAAATACATCCACAAGTACACCGCCAATTGACTCAAATGATGTAAATTAGCCTATCAGAAGCTTCTAAAGCCATGACAACATTTTCTGGAATTTTCCAAGCTGTTTAAAGGCACAGTCAACTTAGTGTATGCAAACTTCTGACCCACTGGAATTGTGATACAGTGAATTATTAGTGAAATTATCTGTCTGTAAACAATTGTTGGAAAAATTACTTGTGTCATGCACAAAGTAGATATCCTAACTGACTTGCCAAAACTATAATTTGTTAACAAGAAATCCGTGGAGTGGTTGAAAAATGAGTTTTATTGACTCCAACCTAAGTGTTTGTAATCTTCCGTCTTCAGCTGTATATATTGTATTACATTCTATTCTACTGTATTTTAGTCTTTGCCACTCCGACATTGCTCATCCTAATATTTATATAGTTCTAATTTCCATTCTTTTACTTTTAGGTTGTGTGTATTGTTGTGAATTGTTAGATATTACTGAACTGTTGGAACTAGAAACACAAGCATTTCGCTACACCTGCAATAACATCTGCTAAACATGTGTATGTGACCAATTTGATTTATATATATAAATAAATATTGTACAATAATATGAGATCTGTATGTTATACTTAACATTTGACATTTTAGTAATTTTGTTGATACTCTTATCCAGAGCATTTAAAGTAAGTGTGTGTATCTTAAGTTAGTTAGCTATGTGAGACATCCACATATCACAGTCAAATATACAGGATATGAACATTCCATTCCAGCTAAACAATGGATATACAACCTTTTGCCCCCCCCCCCCCCCAAAAAATAAAAATAACATCTATAATCTATCAATAAAACATCTGAGACAAATGACAGACATTAGCTGGTCAAATGAAGGTACCCATAAGCTATTATTTCTGGTGAAAAACACAAAATGGTGGACTTAGTGTTTTGGAAATAAACTCTTCAGATATACTCCGGACGCACACTTATGGATTAAGTGGAGAGAAAGAGCTGTTAGTACTCAAGCGCTAGTATAATTTACATTTTAATTGTACGTTTACAATAAGGATACTTTCATATTTTAGAGGGAATATTCTATAGGAGGTGTTGACACTCAAGCATGTGCTTGTTTCTATACCAGTGAGCATCGGCCCAACTCAACCAACCAGTAGTGAGCATCGGCCCAACTCAACCAACCAGTAGTGAGCATCGGCCCAACTCAACCAACCAGTAGTGAGCATCGGCCCAACTCAACCAACCAGTAGTGAGCATCGACCCAACTCAACCAACCAGTAGTGAGCATCGGCCCAACTCAACCAACCAGTAGTGAGCATCGGCCCAACTCAACCAACCAGTAGTGAGCATCGGCCCAACTCAACCAACCAGTAGTGAGCATCGGCTCAACTCAACCAACCAGTAGCGAGCATCGGCCCAACTCAACCAACCAGTAGCGAGCATCGGCCCAACTCAACCAACCAGTAGCGAGCATCGGCTCAACTCAACCAACCAGTAGCGAGCATCGGCCCAACTCAACCAACCAGTAGTGAGCATCGGCCCAACTCAACCAACCAACCAGTGAGCATCGGCTCAACTCAACCAACCAGTAGCGAGCATCGGCCCAACTCAACCAACCAGTAGTGAGCATCGGCCCAACTCAACCAACCAACCAGTGAGCATCGGCCCAACTCAACCAACCAGTAGCGAGCATCGGCCCAACTCAACCAACCAGTAGCGAGCATCGGCTCAACTCAACCAACCAGTAGCGAGCATCGGCCCAACTCAACCAACCAGTAGTGAGCATCGGCCCAACTCAACCAACCAGTAGTCAGCATCGGCCCAACTCAACCAACCAGTAGTGAGCATCGGCCCAACTCAACCAACCAACCAGTAGTGAGCATCGGCCCAACTCAACCAACCAGTAGTGAGCATCGGCCCAACTCAACCAACCAACCAGTGAGCATCGGCCCAACTCAACCAACCAACCAGTGAGCATCGGCCCAACTCAACCAACCAGTAGTGAGCATCGACCCAACTCAACCAACCACCAGTGAGCATCGACCCAACTCAACCAACCACTAGTGAGCATCGGCCCAACTCAACCAACCGGTAGTGAGCATCGGCCCAACTCAACCAACCAGTAGTGAGCATCGGCCCAACTCAACCAACCACTAGTGAGCATCGACCCAACTCAACCAACCACCAGTGAGCATCGACCCAACTCAACCAACCACTAGTGAGCATCGGCCCAACTCAACCAACCAGTAGTGAGCATCGACCCAACTCAACCAACCACCAGTGAGCATCGACCCAACTCAACCAACCACTAGTGAGCATCGGCCCAACTCAACCAACCACCAGTGAGCATCGACCCAACTCAACCAACCAACCAGTGAGCATCGGCCCAACTCAACCAATCACCAGTGAGCATCGGCCCAACTCAACCAACCAACCAGTGAGCATCGGCCCAACTCAACCAATCACCAGTGAGCATCGGCCCAACTCAACCAACCACCAGTGAGCATCGGCCCAACTCAACCAACCAACCAGTGAGCATCGGCCCAACTCAACCAATCACCAGTGAGCATCGGCCCAACTCAACCAATCACCAGTGAGCATCGGCCCAACTCAACCAATCACCAGTGAGCATCGGCCCAACTCAACCAACCAACCAGTGAGCATCGGCCCAACTCAACCAATCACCAGTGAGCATCGGCCCAACTCAACCAATCACCAGTGAGCATCGGCCCAACTCAACCAACCACCAGTGAGCATCGTCCCAACTCAACCAACCACCAGTGAGCATCGGCCCAACTCAACCAACCACCAGTGAGCATCGGCCCAACTCAACCAACCAGTAGTGAGCATCGGCCCAACTCAACCAACCGGTAGTGAGCATCGGCCCAACTCAACCAACCAGTAGTGAGCATCGGCCCAACTCAACCAACCAGTAGTGAGCATCGGCCCAACTCAACCAACCGGTAGTGAGCATCGGCCCAACTCAACCAACCACCAGTGAGCATCGGCCCAACTCAACCAACCAGCAGTGAGCATCGGCCCAACTCAACCAACCACCAGTGATCATCGACCCAACTCAACCAACCACAAGTGAGCATCGGCCCAACTCAACCAACCACTAGTGAGCATCGACCCAACTCAACCAACCAGTAGTGAGCATCGGCCCAACTCAACCAACCAGTAGTGAGCATCGACCCAACTCAACCAACCAGTAGTGAGCATCGGCCCAACTCAACCAACCGGTAGTGAGCATCGGCCCAACTCAACCAACCACTAGTGAGCATCGACCCAACTCAACCAACCACCAGTGAGCATCGACCCAACTCAACCAACCACCAGTGAGCATCGACCCAACTCAACCAACCACCAGTGAGCATCGGCCCAACTCAACCAACCAGTAGTGAGCATCGGCCCAACTCAACCAATCACTAGTGAGCATCGACCCAACTCAACCAACCACCAGTGAGCATCGGCCCAACTCAACCAACCACAAGTGAGCATCGGCCCAACTCAACCAACCACAAGTGAGCATCGGCCCAACTCAACCAACCAGTAGTGAGCATCGGCCCAACTCAACCAACCAGTAGTGAGCATCGTCCCAACTCAACCAACCACCAGTGAGCATCGGCCCAACTCAACCAACCACTAGTGAGCATCGGCCCAACTCAACCAACCACTAGTGAGCATCGGCCCAACTCAACCAACCGGTAGTGAGCATCGGCCCAACTCAACCAACCACTAGTGAGCATCGGCCCAACTCAACCAACCAGTAGTGAGCATCGGCCCAACTCAACCAACCAGTAGTGAGCATCGGCCCAACTCAACCAACCAGTAGTGAGCATCGGCTCAACTCAACCAACCAGTAGCGAGCATCGGCCCAACTCAACCAACCACTAGTGAGCATCGGCACAACTCAACCAACCAGTAGCGAGCATCGGCACAACTCAACCAACCAGTAGTGAGCATCGGCCCAACTCAACCAACCAGTAGTGAGCATCGGCTCAACTCAACCAACCAGTAGCGAGCATCGGCCCAACTCAACCAACCACTAGTGAGCATCGGCCCAACTCAACCAACCAGTAGTGAGCATCGGCCCAACTCAACCAACCAGTAGTGAGCATCGGCTCAACTCAACCAACCAGTAGCGAGCATCGGCCCAACTCAACCAACCACTAGTGAGCATCGGCCCAACTCAACCAACCAGTAGTGAGCATCGGCCCAACTCAACCAACCAGTAGTGAGCATCGGCCCAACTCAACCAACCAGTAGTGAGCATCGGCCCAACTCAACCAACCAACCAGTGAGCATCGGCCCAACTCAACCAACCAACCAGTGAGCATCGGCCCAACTCAACCAACCAGTGAGCATCGGCCCAACTCAACCAACCACCAGTGAGCATCGTTCCAACTCAACCAACCACCAGTGATTATCGGCCCAACTCAACCAACCAGCAGTGAGCATCGGCCCAACTCAACCAACCAACCAGTGAGCATCGGCCCAACTCAACCAACCACCAGTGAGCATCGGCCCAATTCAACCAACCACCAGTGAGCATCGGCCCAACTTAACCAACCAACCAGTGAGCATCGGCCCAACTCAACCAATCACCAGTGAGCATCGGCCCAACTCAACCAATCACCAGTGAGCATCGGCCCAACTCAACCAACCACCAGTGAGCATCGTCCCAACTCAACCAACCACCAGTGAGCATCGGCCCAACTCAACCAACCACCAGTGAGCATCGGCCCAACTCAACCAACCAGTAGTGAGCATCGGCCCAACTCAACCAACCGGTAGTGAGCATCGGCCCAACTCAACCAACCAGTAGTGAGCATCGGCCCAACTCAACCAACCAGTAGTGAGCATCGGCCCAACTCAACCAACCGGTAGTGAGCATCGGCCCAACTCAACCAACCACCAGTGAGCATCGGCCCAACTCAACCAACCAGCAGTGAGCATCGGCCCAACTCAACCAACCACCAGTGATCATCGACCCAACTCAACCAACCACAAGTGAGCATCGGCCCAACTCAACCAACCACTAGTGAGCATCGACCCAACTCAACCAACCAGTAGTGAGCATCGGCCCAACTCAACCAACCAGTAGTGAGCATCGACCCAACTCAACCAACCAGTAGTGAGCATCGGCCCAACTCAACCAACCGGTAGTGAGCATCGGCCCAACTCAACCAACCACTAGTGAGCATCGACCCAACTCAACCAACCACCAGTGAGCATCGACCCAACTCAACCAACCACCAGTGAGCATCGACCCAACTCAACCAACCACCAGTGAGCATCGGCCCAACTCAACCAACCAGTAGTGAGCATCGGCCCAACTCAACCAATCACTAGTGAGCATCGACCCAACTCAACCAACCACCAGTGAGCATCGGCCCAACTCAACCAACCACAAGTGAGCATCGGCCCAACTCAACCAACCACAAGTGAGCATCGGCCCAACTCAACCAACCAGTAGTGAGCATCGGCCCAACTCAACCAACCAGTAGTGAGCATCGTCCCAACTCAACCAACCACCAGTGAGCATCGGCCCAACTCAACCAACCACTAGTGAGCATCGGCCCAACTCAACCAACCACTAGTGAGCATCGGCCCAACTCAACCAACCGGTAGTGAGCATCGGCCCAACTCAACCAACCACTAGTGAGCATCGGCCCAACTCAACCAACCAGTAGTGAGCATCGGCCCAACTCAACCAACCAGTAGTGAGCATCGGCCCAACTCAACCAACCAGTAGTGAGCATCGGCTCAACTCAACCAACCAGTAGCGAGCATCGGCCCAACTCAACCAACCACTAGTGAGCATCGGCACAACTCAACCAACCAGTAGCGAGCATCGGCACAACTCAACCAACCAGTAGTGAGCATCGGCCCAACTCAACCAACCAGTAGTGAGCATCGGCTCAACTCAACCAACCAGTAGCGAGCATCGGCCCAACTCAACCAACCACTAGTGAGCATCGGCCCAACTCAACCAACCAGTAGTGAGCATCGGCCCAACTCAACCAACCAGTAGTGAGCATCGGCTCAACTCAACCAACCAGTAGCGAGCATCGGCCCAACTCAACCAACCACTAGTGAGCATCGGCCCAACTCAACCAACCAGTAGTGAGCATCGGCCCAACTCAACCAACCAGTAGTGAGCATCGGCCCAACTCAACCAACCAGTAGTGAGCATCGGCCCAACTCAACCAACCAACCAGTGAGCATCGGCCCAACTCAACCAACCAACCAGTGAGCATCGGCCCAACTCAACCAACCAGTGAGCATCGGCCCAACTCAACCAACCACCAGTGAGCATCGTTCCAACTCAACCAACCACCAGTGATTATCGGCCCAACTCAACCAACCAGCAGTGAGCATCGGCCCAACTCAACCAACCAACCAGTGAGCATCGGCCCAACTCAACCAACCACCAGTGAGCATCGGCCCAATTCAACCAACCACCAGTGAGCATCGGCCCAACTTAACCAACCACTAGTGAGCATCGACCCAACTCAACCAACCAGTGCACAGTACTTTATATTATTCTAATTCAGCAACAGTAAGGCGGTGGGTATCCTGTCATTGTGTAGAAGTCAAGTGCATTCTAACGGAAAACATTTCCAACTGAAATGTGTTTCTATAGGAGAGAGAGAGAGAAAGAGACAAGTACTGTACAAACCTCACCCTCGGGCACCTCTGAAAACTGTTCCCAGAAAATAATTGTTCCCAAAAGTTGATTTAACCTAATAAATAGAAAGTGGAATGAAAGGAACATAATAGAAGGAGACAGTAGTGTGTCAAGAGGTAGATGAGAAAAAGCGATTTAGCCAATTGTATTGCTTATGATTGGTATTCACTTATGCGCACATCCTAACAGAAGAGCTTTTTTTTTGAAGAATCATACAGTGACAGAAAACAGCAAAAACGATTCAAATATTTGCACAGTTGTAAGACAGATTTCTACATTTAATGAATATCTTTAAGAGCGGTAGGAATTGCTCGCCTAGTAGAGGTTCTTGTCAATGCTCTCTTTCCCTGGACGGCTGAGACAGTTAAGAGATCTGGGTCACTGCCCCCCAATACAACTCTTCGCCCTATTCTAGACTGCCTGACTAGTTGTAAAAGAGGAAGGTTTCAGTATTTTCTTTTTTTAGCTACCTTGGTGACAACCTGAAGGTTAGGTAATGTTTGTACTAGCAGGACTAAGAAACTTACCTTACCTAGTAAACCCTTCCTCTTTAGACCTTACAGAACAGGTGAGATGCCCCCCCCTACCTTCATACCGACCTTGTGCCATACCGGGACATTCGGTAATACCAGCACTGAACATAAAAAAGGCGCTGATTTCAAACCTACGGATACTCTGTAATCCGAAGGTTAGCAATGCTAAAAAGTACATGCACAATCCCATAGAGAATGCTAACTAAATTCTAATGAGCGCATTGCAAACATTTTGTATAGTTTCTGACCTAAACTATACAGGAATACAAGTAACTCACAAAAATGCTACTCACAGTTTGCTGCACGCAAATAAACTAATATTATTCAGCAGAAGCTAACTACTTTGAAACAAACCACTTAGCTACATAGCTAACTAGCTACTAAATGAGCAAACCAAATGAATTTAGCACATTTTAGACAGTTAACTTAATAGTTATAAGATATCTAGCTGGCAAACGTTCAGTTGTGAATTCCCTACTGTAATTAGATCTCGTGGCGCATTCTGCACAGCAGTGAGTGACACACAAGGCTCCAGTCTCTCATCATTATGTGCTTGTAAACAAACACAACGTGACACGCAACTGGGGACTACCGTAAGGTTCCTAATAATGTGACAGGTGACTGGGGACTACCGTAAGGTTCATAATAATGTGACAGGTGACTGGGGACTACCGTAAGGTTCATAATAATGTGACAGGTGACTGGGGACTACCGTAAGGTTCCTAATAATGTGACAGGTGACTGGGGACTACCGTAAGGTTCCTAATAATGTGACAGGTGACTGGGGACTACCGTAAGGTTCATAATAATGTGACAGGTGACTGGGGACTACCGTAAGGTTCCTAATAATGTGACAGGTGACTGGGGACTACCGTAAGGTTCATAATAATGTGACAGGTGACTGGGGACTACCGTAAGGTTCATAATAATGTGACAGGTGACTGGGGACTACCGTAAGGTTCATAATAATGTGACAGGTGACTGGGGACTACCGTAAGGTTCATAATAATGTGACAGGTGACTGGGGACTACCGTAAGGTTCCTAATAATGTGCCAGGTGACTGGGGACTACCGTAAGGTTCATAATAATGTGACAGGTGACTGGGGACTACCGTAAGGTTCCTAATAATGTGACAGGTGACTGGGGACTACCGTAAGGTTCATAATAATGTGACAGGTGACTGGGGACTACCGTAAGGTTCATAATAATGTGACAGGTGACTGGGGACTACCGTAAGGTTCATAATAATGTGACAGGTGACTGGGGACTACCGTAAGGTTCATAATAATGTGACAGGTGACTGGGGACTACCGTAAGGTTCCTAATAATGTGCCAGGTGACTGGGGACTACCGTAAGGTTCATAATAATGTGACAGGTGACTGGGGACTACCGTAAGGTTCATAATAATGTGACAGGTGACTGGGGACTACCGTAAGGTTCATAATAATGTGACAGGTGACTGGGGACTTCCGTAAGGTTCATAATAATGTGACAGGTGACTGGGGACTACCGTAAGGTTCCTAATAATGTGCCAGGTGACTGGGGACTACCGTAAGGTTCATAATAATGTGACAGGTGACTGGGGACTACCGTAAGGTTCCTAATAATGTGACAGGTGACTGGGGACTACCGTAAGGTTCATAATAATGTGACAGGTGACTGGGGACTACCGTAAGGTTCATAATAATGTGACAGGTGACTGGGGACTACCGTAAGGTTCATAATAATGTGACAGGTGACTGGGGACTACCGTAAGGTTCATAATAATGTGACAGGTGACTGGGGACTACCGTAAGGTTCCTAATAATGTGCCAGGTGACTGGGGACTACCGTAAGGTTCATAATAATGTGACAGGTGACTGGGGACTACCGTAAGGTTCCTAATAATGTGACAGGTGACTGGGGACTACCGTAAGGTTCATAATAATGTGACAGGTGACTGGGGACTACCGTAAGGTTCATAATAATGTGACAGGTGACTGGGGACTACCGTAAGGTTCATAATAATGTGACAGGTGACTGGGGACTACCGTAAGGTTCCTAATAATGTGCCAGGTGACTGGGGACTACCGTAAGGTTCATAATAATGTGACAGGTCACTGGGGACTATCGTAAGCTTCATAATAATGTGACAGGTGACTGGGGACTATCGTAAGCTTCATAATAATGTGACAGGTGACTGGGGACTATCGTAAGCTTCATAATAATGTGACAGATGAAATGAAGAATGCAATGATCTTTATCTCCTAACGTGTTGCATAAGTTGACTGCAGTTATTAACTTAAAAAGTAGCTACAAATATTCAAGTATATTAAAAAAATTCAAAGAAAGGCTTTTGATGGTATTAAAAAACTCTCTTGTAGCTTTTCCTTTGTCCCTTTACTTAGTCAGCAACCAGGCACGTTGGAGAATTGACACTGGTTGGCAGTACAACAACGCTGTGTAGGCCTCCCCCGAGATGGCAAGGACTGCAGTAGAACTGTTCAGAAGAGCCGTTGCATGTACCGACTGCAATGCTGGCCTCTCTCTCTCCTCTTCCCTCTTGACAGGCGAATAATGCAGCTCTAATATAGCCCCTCTCCTCTTGACCAGCTAATGTCTGTTTTGTTTTAACATAGGCCTCTTCTCTTCCTGACTGGCGAAGACTATCCCTGACACACATGCAGCTTATCTGTCTCACTTCCCACTTCACATTCATAGCAAAAAGAGCAGCCTGTCGATCCCGATAGCTAGCGGACTACATTACCAGTTTTGAGTGGCGAAGCTGACCAGCCTAAACTGCAGTAAAACATAACTAAACATCTTATTTCACCTAATATTTTAAACAGTTACTTTCTCGGCTGCACTTACACGTCGTGACTCGGTGTAACTCAGGTTAAATTACCCTACAGGTCAAAAGTTTTAGAACACCTACTCATTCAAGGGTTTTTCTTTATTTTTACAACGTTCTACATTGTAGAAAAGTAGTGAAGACATCAACATTATGAAATACCACATATGGAATCATGTAGTAACCAAACAAGTGTTAAACAAATCAAAATATATTTTATATTTGAGATTCTTCAAATAGCCACCCTTTGCCTTATTTTATTTATTTATTTTATTTTACCGTTATTTTACCAGGTAAGTTGACTGAGAACACGTTCTCATTTGCAGCAACGACCTGGGGAATAGTTACAGGGGAGAGGAGGGGGATGAATGAGCCAATTATAAACTGGGGATTATTAGGTGACCATGATGGCAGCTTGCCTTGATGACAGCTTTGCACACACTTGGCATTACCTCAACCAGCTTCACCTGGAATGCTTTTCCAACAGTCTTGAAGGAGTTCCCACATATGCTGAGAAGTTGTGGCTGCTTTTCTTTCACTCTGTGGTTCGACTCATCCCAAACCATCTCAATTGGGTTGAGGTCGGGGGATTGTGGAGGCCAGGTCATCTGATGCAGCACTCCATCACTCTCCTTCTTGGTCAAATAGCCCTTACACAGCCTGGAGGTGTGTTGGGTCATTGTCCTGTTGAAAAACAAAATGAGAGGTCAACGAAGCCCATACCAGATGGAATGGCATATCACTGCAGAATACTGTGGTAGCCATGCTGGTTAAGTGTGCCTTGAATTCTAAATATTGTCACCAGCAAAGCACCCCCACACCATTAAACCTCCTCCTCCATGCTTTACTGTGGGAAATACACATGAGATCCAGTCATCCATTCACCAACACCACAGCTCACAAAGACATGGCTGTTGGAAACAACATTTTCTAATTTGGACTCCAGCCTAAAGGACACATTTCAATCGGTCTAATGTCCATTGTTCGTGTTTCTTGGCCTAAGCAAGTCTCTTCTTATTATTGGTGTCCTTTAGTAGTGGTTTCTTTGCAACAATTCGACCATGAAGACCTGATTCACACAGTCTCCTCTGACCAGTTGATGTGGAGATGTGTCTTTTACTTGAACTCTGTGAATTATTTATTTGGGCTGCAATTTCTTAGGCTGGTAATTCTAATGAACTTGTCCTCCGCAGCAGAGGTAACTCTGGGTCTTCTGTTCCTTTGGCGATCCTCATGAGAGCCAGTTTCATCATAGCGCTTAATGGTTTTCGATTGATGGTTCTTGAAATGTTCTGGATTGACTGACTTTCATATCTTAAAGTAATGATGGACTGTCGTTTCTCTTTGCTTATTTGAGCTGTTCTTGCCATAATATGGACTTGGTCTTTTACCAAATAGGGCTCTTCTGTATACCACCCATACCTTGTCACAACACAACTGATTGGCTCAAACACATTAAGAAGGAAGGAAATTCCACAAATTAACTTTTTAAGAAGGCACACCTGTTAATTGAAATGCATTCCAGGTGACTACCTCATGAAGCTGGTTGAGAAATTGCCAAGAAGGTGCAAAGCTGTCATCAAGGCAAAGGGTGACTATATGAAGAATCTCAAATATAAAATATATTTTGATTTGTTTAATACTTGTTTGTTTACTACATGATTCCATATGTGTTATTTCATAGTTTTGATGTCTTCACTATTATTCTACAATGTGGAAAATAGTAAAAATAAAGAAAAACCCTTGAATGAGTAGGTGTTCTAAAACTTTTGACCTGTATTGTATATTTATTCACATTGCATGTCCTCTCACTTTGCCAACACGTCTCCTTCTCCGTTCTCTGCCATTTCTACCTCCCTTCTCGTCTTTCCAGCCATCCAATTCGCTGAGAGGAAACCTTTTTGTAGCTTCTCATTGGTTGAGCTAACTGTCCATTCACCAGAAAGTGTCACTTTCTTCAAGCAACAACACATGGGGTGTCAAATGGCATCACCATAGGCATGTTAAATGTCCATTTTTCTTCACCACTCCGCATATAGTTGAATAGGAGAGAAATATGAATTAATGGAGAGAGGAAACATACATTATCATAGGGGACAAGGAGAGAGACAGGAGTGTGTCCAAATTATCATGGAGGACTAGGAGAGAGACAGCATGCGCTGAATTGTTGGGTTCATAATAGAAAAAGCTCAGCATACGTGAATACAGAAACATATTATCTTGAACATGAAATGAAAACGGAAACATGTCAACGTTTGATTTTATTGCTCACTCTGCTTTAAATCAGATGTATTGATCAACTACTATTATTACAACGATGTAGGTCGGCTATGATAGATTAATGACATTGCCTTTTCATTGCATTTTCTTCATTCATGACTTTTACAAGAACTTGTTTTTGGATGATGTGTATAACACCCCTAGTTAAGAACTGTATCTTTGAATGAGAGCATTTCATTCCAATCAGGTACGGAAGTCATCCAGCAGCATTACACAATCTATATGGTAGGTATATGGCAGGTAGCCAAGTGGTTAGAGTGTAGAGGCGGCAGGTAGCCTAGTGGTTAGAGTGTAGAGGCGGCAGGTAGCCTAGTGGTTAGAGTGTAGAGGCGGCAGGTAGCCTAGTGGTTAGAGTGTAGAGGCGGCAGGTAGCCTCGTCGTTAGAGTGTAGGGGAGGCAGGTAGCCTAGTGGTTAGAGTGTAGGGGAGGCAGGTAGCCTAGTGGTTAGAGTGTAGGGGCGGCAGGTAGCCTAGTGGTTAGAGTGTAGAGGAGGCAGGTAGCCTAGTGGTTAGAGTGTAGAGGCGGCAGGTAGCCTAGTGGTTAGAGTGTAGAGGCGGCAGGTAGCCTAGTGGTTAGAGTGTAGGGGCGGCAGGTAGCCTAGTGGTTAGAGTGTGGAGGCGGCAGGTAGCCTAGTGGTTAGAGTGTAGAGGCGGCAGGTAGCCTAGTGGTTAGAGTGTAGAGGAGGCAGGTAGCCTAGTGGTTAGAGTGTAGAGGCGGCAGGTAGCCTAGTGGTTAGAGTGTGGAGGCGGCAGGTAGCATAGTGGTTAGAGTGTAGAGGCGGCAGGTAGCCTAGTGGTTAGAGTGTAGAGGCGGCAGGTAGCCTAGTGGTTAGAGTGTAGAGGCGGCAGGTAGCCTCGTGGTTAGAGTGTAGGGGAGGCAGGTAGCCTAGTGGTTAGAGTGTAGGGGAGGCAGGTAGCCTAGTGGTTAGAGTGTAGGGGCGGCAGGTAGCCTAGTGGTTAGAGTGTAGAGGAGGCAGGTAGCCTAGTGGTTAGAGTGTAGAGGCGGCAGGTAGCCTAGTGGTTAGAGTGTAGAGGCGGCAGGTAGCCTAGTGGTTAGAGTGTATAGGCGGCAGGTAGCCTAGTGGTTAGAGTGTGGAGGCGGCAGGTAGCCTAGTGGTTAGAGTGTAGAGGCGGCAGGTAGCCTAGTGGTTAGAGTGTAAAGGCGGCAGGTAGCCTAGTGGTTAGAGTGTAGAGGCGGCAGGTAGCCTAGTGGTTAGAGTGTAGAGGCGGCAGGTAGCCTAGTGGTTAGAGTGTAGAGGCGGCAGGTAGCCTAGTGGTTAGAGTGTAGGGGAGGCAGGTAGCCTAGTGGTTAGAGTGTAGAGGCGGCAGGTAGCCTAGTGGTTAGAGTGTAGAGGCGGCAGGTAGCCTAGTGGTTAGAGTGTAGAGGCGGCAGGTAGCCTAGTGGTTAGAGTGTAGGGGAGGCAGGTAGCCTAGTGGTTAGAGTGTAGGGGCGGCAGGTAGCCTAGTGGTTAGAGTGTAGGGGCGGCAGGTAGCCTAGTGGTTAGAGTGTAGAGGAGGCAGGTAGCCTAGTGGTTAGAGTGTAGAGGCGGCAGGTAGCCTAGTGGTTAGAGTGTAGAGGCGGCAGGTAGCCTAGTGGTTAGAGTGTAGAGGGGGCAGGTAGCCTAGTGGTTAGAGTGTAGAGGCGGCAGGTAGCCTAGTGGTTAGAGTGTAGGGGCGGCAGGTAGCCTAGTGGTTAGAGTGTAGAGGAGGCAGGTAGCCTAGTGGTTAGAGTGTAGAGGCGGCAGGTAGCCTAGTGGTTAGAGTGTAGAGGCGGCAGGTAGCCTAGTGGTTAGAGTGTAGAGGGGGCAGGTAGCCTAGTGGTTAGAGTGTAGAGGCGGCAGGTAGCCTAGTGGTTAGAGTGTAGGGGAGGCAGGTAGCCTAGTGGTTAGAGTGTAGGGGAGGCAGGTAGCCTAGTGGTTAGAGTGTAGGGGCGGCAGGTAGCCTAGTGGTTAGAGTGTAGAGGAGGCAGGTAGCCTAGTGGTTAGAGTGTAGAGGCGGCAGGTAGCCTAGTGGTTAGAGTGTAGAGGCGGCAGGTAGCCTAGTGGTTAGAGTGTAGAGGGGGCAGGTAGCCTAGTGGTTAGAGTGTAGAGGCGGCAGGTAGCCTAGTGGTTAGAGTTTTTTTTAAAGTTTATTTTATTTTATATAGCCCTTCGTACATCAGCTAATATCTCGAAGTGCTGTACAGAAACCCAGCCTAAAACCCCAAACAGCAAGCAATGCAGGTGTAGAAGCACGGCGGCTAGGAAAAACTCCCTAGGAAGGCCAAAACCTAGGAAGAAACCTAGAGAGGAACCAGGCTATGAGGGGTGGCCAGTCCTCTTCTGGCTGTGCCGGGTGGAGATTATAACAGAACATGGCCAAGATGTTCAAATGTTCATAAATGACCAGCATGGTCAAGCAATAATCAGGAGTAAATGTCAGTTGGCTTTTCATAGCCGATCATTAAGAGTATCTCTACCGCTCCTGCGGTCTCTAGAGAGTTGAAAACGGCAGGTCTGGGACAGGTAGCACGTCCGGTGGACAGGTCAGGGCTAGTCTACCTGCCCTGAGCGGCAGGTAGCCAGCCTAGTGGTTAGAGCGGCAGGTAGCCTAGTGGTTAGAGCGTTGGGCCAGTAACCGAAAGGTTGCTAGATTGAATCCCAGAGCTGACAATGTAAAAATATGTCGTTCTGCCCCTGAACAAGGCAGTTAACCCACTGTTCCTAAAGCCGTCATTGTAAATAAGAATTTGTTCTTAACTGACTTGCCTCGTTAAATAAAGGTAAAATAAATAAAACAAATAAAAATGTACCTTACAAACATATAATTTGACAGAAGTCTGTTTGATGAATCATTGTTTCTACATTAAAGTACTGCAACCTAATGCCGACACCAGCCCGGGAGTATGAGATTGGCCTGCTGGGGCCTAATGCCTACACCAGCTGGGGAGTATGAGATTGGCCTGCTGGGGCCTAATGCCTACACCAGCCGGGGAGTATGAGATTGGCCTGCTGGGGCCTAATGCCGACACCAGCCGGGGAGTATGAGATTGGCCTGCTGGGGCCTAATGCCGACACCAGCCCGGGAGTATGAGATTGGCCTGCTGGGGCCGAATGCCTACACCAGCCGGGGAGTATGAGATTGGCCTGCTGGGGCCTAATGTCAACACCAGCCGGGGAGTATGAGATTGGCCTCCTGGGGCCTAATGCCGACACCAGCCGGGGAGTATGAGATTGGCCTGCTGGGGCCTAATGCCGACACCAGCCCGGGAGTATGAGATTGGCCTGCTGGGGCCTAATGCCTACACCAGCCGGGGTGTATGAGATTGGCCTGCTGGGGCCTAATGCCTACACCAGCCGGGGAGTATGAGATTGGCCTGCTGGGGCCTAATGCCTACACCAGCCGGGGAGTGTGAGATTGGCCTGCTGGGGCCTAATGCCTACACCAGCCGGGGAGTATGAGATTGGCCTGCTGGGGGTTTTCAAATACTCTAGTATTGTAATCTCCGTGCTCTCTGCCCTGGCATAGTGTGTGTGTGTGTGTGTGTGTGTGTGTGTGTGTGTGTGTGTGTGTGTGTGTGTGTGTGTGTGTGTGTGTGTGTGTGTGTGTGTGTGTGTGTGTGTGTGTGTGTGTGTGTGTGTGTGTGTGTGTGTGTGTGTGTGTGTGTGCGCATCCTGGCTGGACCCTGATGCGTGGCACCCCAGGCCTTAGCTGGTCACAACAGGTCAAATTAATGTTCAACCGGAGCCATGATAGCATATAATAATGTTCTGGAACAGTGTGTGTGTGTGTGTGTGTGTGTGTGTGTGTGTGTGTGTGTGTGTGTGTGTGTGTGTGTGTGTGTGTTTGAGTCCAAACAACAATCACCACAATTATATTAGCATCAAAACATCTCTGACCTACATTACCATTTCTCAATATATGTGAATATATCACATTTTCTTTTCGTAACGTCTTGACTCCTCTTCTTCCTCACTGTCCTCTCAGTAGACTCCTCTTCCTCTCAGTAGACTAATCTTCCTCTTCACTGTCCTCTCACTAGACTCCTCTTCCTCTTCACTGTCCTCTCACTAGACTCCTCTTCCTCTTCACTGTCCTCTCAGTATTCTCATTCTGTCTTTTAACTTGAAGTAAAATACTAGTAGAACACAGTAGGCTTATAAATGTATTTTCTACATGTTATGAAAGCGATCTGGATATGTCGGCTTGCTGTGTGCTACCTGACACTCAGTGAACCATAGTTCTAACACATTCCATCCTGCAGGTCCAGATGTCACTGCCAACACTGGGACTCCAACACACACACACATGCAGGCGCACAGTGAACTATTGTACTCTGTGCTGTATGTAGACTGAACACAGTGCTGATTTCTCACAAGTTTGGATCATGAAGTTTTATGTCAATTGACGATAGTAATATACTAGATCAGTATCTGGAAGTAATTATCTGCTCTCAGCAAAAATTGTAGTTTTACAGTGGGGTCTGGCTGTGTTTATTTCTGCTGTGAGGACAGGGATAGTTTTAAAGTATCCTGCTGGAGGAGATAACCTGGTGACAGAACCAGCTGTCACTGCTGATAACCAGCTGTTACTGAGTCTACTGTAGGCTTAGAATTCCTCACAATCAAATGTCGACCGCATTATCTACCAAGGGAATTCTCTTCGATTATAATCACATCCGTATATATTCCACACCCCAAGCAGACACATCGATGGCCCTGAACGAACTTTGTTTGACTCTATGTAAACTGGAAACCACATATCCTGAGGTTGCATTCATTGTAGTTGGGGATTTTAACAAGGTTAATCTGAAAACAAGGCTCCCTAAATTTTATCAGCGTATCGATTGATCGACCCGGGCTGGCAAAACCCTGGATCATTGTTATTCTAACTTCCGCGACGCATATAAGAACCTCCCCCGCTCTCCTTTCGGAAAAGCTGACCACGACTCCATTTTGTTGCTTCCAGCCTACAGACAGAAACTAAAACATGAAGCTCCCGCGCTCAGGTCTGCTTCAAGACTGCTTCGATCATGTGGATTGGGATATGTTCCGCATTGCATCCAACAACATTGACGAATACGCTGATTCGGTGAGCGAGTTCATTAGAAAGTGCATCGGCGATGTCGTACCCACAACAACTATTAAAACATTCCCAAACCAGAAACCGTGGATTGATGGCAGCATTCGTGCGAAACTGAAAGCGCGAACCACTGCTTTTAACCAGGGCAAGGTGACCGGAAACATGACCGAATACAAACAGTGTAGCTATTCCCTCCGCAAGGCAATCAAACAAGCTAAGCGTCAGTATAGAGACAAAGTAGAGTTGCAATTCAATGGCTCAGACACAAGAGGTATGTGGCAGGGTCTACAGTCAATCACGGATTACAAAAAGAAAACCAGCCCCGTCGCGGACCAGGATGTCTTGCTCCCAGAAAGACTAAATAACTTCTTTGCTCGCTTTGAGGACAATACAGTGCCACTGACACGGCCCGCTACCAAAACCTGCGGACTCTCCTTCACTGCAGCCGAAGTGAGTAAAACATTTAAGCGTGTTAACCCTCGCAAGGCTGCAGGCCCAGACGGCATCCGCAGCCGCGTCCTCAGAACATGCGCAGACCAGCTGGCTGGTGTGTTTACGGACATATTCAATAAATACTTATCCCAGTCTGCTGTTCCCACATGCTTCAAGAGGGCCACCATTGTTCCTGTTCCCAAGAAAGCTAAGGTAACTGAGCTAAACGACTACCGCCCCATAGCACTCACTTCCATCATCATGAAGTGCTTTGAGAAACTAGTCAAGGACCATATCACCTCCACCCTACCTGACACCCTAGACCCACTCCAATTTGCTTACCGCACCAATAGGTCCACAGACGACGCAATCGCAACCACACTGCACACTGCCCTAACCCATCTGGACAAGAGGAATACCTATGTGAGAATGCTGTTCATCGACTACAGCTCAGCATTTAACGCCATAGTACCCTCCAAACTCGTCATCAAGCTCGAGACCCTGGGTCTCGACCCCGCCCTGTGCAACTGGGTACTGAACTTCCTGACGGGCCGCCCCCAGGTGGTGAGGGTAGGTAACAACATCTCCACCCCGCTGATCCTCAACACTGGGGCCCCACAAGGGTGCGTTCTGAGCCCTCTCCTGTACTCCCTGTTCACCCACGACTGCGTGGCCATGCACGCCTCCAACTCAATCATCAAGTTTGCGGACGACACTACAGTGGTAGGCTTGATTACCAACAACGACGAGACGGCCTACAGGGAGGAGGTGAGGGCCCTCGGAGTGTGGTGTCAGGGAAATAACCTCACACTCCACGTCAAGAAAACCAAGGAGATGATTGTGGACTTCAGGAAACACATCGACGGGACACACATCGACAGGACAGTAGTGGAGAGGGTAGTAAGTTTTAAGTTCCTCGGCGTACACATCACGGACAAACTGAATTGGTCCAACCACACAGACAGCGTTCTGAAGAAGGCGCAGCAGCGTCTCTTCAACCTCAGGAGGCTGAAGAAATTCGGCTTGTCACCAAAAGCACTCACAAACTTCTACAGATGCACAATCGAGAGCATCCTGTCGGGCTGTATCACCGCCTGGTACGGCAACTGCTCCACCCACAACCGTAAGGCTCTCCAGAGGGTAGTGAGGTCTGCACAACGCATCACCGGGGGCAAACTACCTGCCCTCCAGGACAACAACCACCCGAGCCACTGCCTGTTCACCCCGCTATCATCCAGAAGGCGAGGGCAGTACAGGTCCATCAAAGCAGGGACCGAGAGACTGAAAAACAGCTTCTATCTCAAGGCCATCAGACTGTTAAACAGCCCCCACTAACATCGAGTGGCTGCTGCCAACATACTGACTCAACTCCAGCTCACTTTAATAATGGAAATTGAGGGAAATGTATCAAAAATATATCACTAGCCACTTTAAACAATGCCACTTAATATAATGTATATGTATATACTGTACTGTATATCATCTACTGCATCTTGCCATCTTTATGTAATACATGTATCACTAGCCACTTTAAACTATGCCACTTTATGTTTATATACCCTACATTACTCATCTCATATGTATATACTGTACTCGATACCATCTACTGCATCTTGCCTATGCCGTTCTGTACCATCACTCATTCATATATCTTCATGTACATATTCTTTATCCCTTTACACTTGTGTGTATAAGGTAGTAGTTGTGGAATTGTTAGGTTAGATTACTCGTTGGTTATTACTGCATTGTCGGAACTAGAAGCACAAGCATTTCGCTACACTCGCATTAACATCTGCTAACCATGTGTATGTGACACATCAAATTTGATTTGATTTGATTTTGATTTTGATTTGCTTCCACACATCCACTGTAATGTTGAACTGAATACTCAGGCTGCTGGGCTGGCTGCTGGGCTGGCTGGCTGCTGGGCTGGCTGCTAGTCTGGCTGCTGGGCTGGCTGGCTGCTGGGCTGGCTGCTAGTCTGGCTGCTGGGCTGGCTGGCTGCTGGGCTGGCTGCTGGGCTAGGCTGGCTGCTGGGCTGGCTGCTGGGCTGGGCTGGCTGCTGGGCTGGCTGCTGGGCTTGGCTGGCTGCTGGGCTGGCTGCTGGGCTTGGCTGGCTGCTGGGCTAGGCTGGCTGCTGGGCTGGCTGCTGGGCTTGGCTGGCTGCTGGGCTAGGCTGGCTGCTGGGCTTGGTTGGCTGCTGGGATTGGCTGCTGAGCTGGCTGCTGGAATGGAATAGGCTGGGCTGGGCTGGGCTGTGTGTGTGTGTGTGTGTGTGTGTGTGTGTGTGTGTGTGTGTGTGTGTGTGTGTGTGTGTGTGTGTGTGTGTGTGTGTGTGTGTGTGTGTGTGTGTGTGTGTGTGTGTGTGTGTGTGTGTGTGTGCATCCGTTCGTGCAGGTGTGTGCAAATGCCTGAGTTGCCATTCATTAGATTATTGCATAATGGATCCTGTCCGTGGTATTTTAGGTGAATCTAATGTTGAGAGAGAAGGCTGACAACACAAAGCCTACTGTAGAGCACATTTTCCACTTGCTTTATCAAGAGTGAAACAAAGAACCAAATGGCCAGCGAGATAACAGAGATCTATTTACATAACTCTGAATCTACCAATGGTAAATATGGACAACACTGGAGAACAAAATAGTGCTGAACTGGGCTTCTCACTCTCCTACCTTCAGATATAAGACACCCTCTCCTACCTTCAGATATAAGACACCCTCTCCTACCTTCAGATATAAGACACCCTCTCCTACCTTCAGATATAAGACACCCTCTCCTACCTTCAGATGTAAGACACCCTCTCCTACCTTCAGATGTAAGACACCCTCTCCTACCTTCAGATATAAGACACCCTCTCCTACCTTCAGATGTAAGACACCCTCTCCTACCTTCAGATATAAGACACCCTCTCCTACCTTCAGATATAAGACACCCTCTCCTACCTTCAGATATAAGACACCCTCTCCTACCTTCAGATATAAGACACCCTCTCCTGTTAACATTGATATTTGAAAATGTTATCCATTACTTCAGTTAAAGCCAATAAGTACAACGTAATAGAAAATGGTGTTATCCCCAAATGGTCGATTGGTTTTGCAGCATACTTAACCATGAAACCAATTAAGGCCATTATTACCCTCATAAATGTTTTTTTTTGTTGGTAATATTACTGTATTACTCCTGTAACATATTATATACAAGGTCCTAGTTATTATCCATGATGCAGTCGTCTGGGTACCAGTCTGTTTATCTATCATTCCACTCCTTGCCACTCATTGTCATGCTAAACGTCTTTTGGCATATGACACGGAGTACAAGGAGAGGAATGTTAACTAAACAGAAAGGTGCCCAGGCAACAAGAGAGATGGCTTCTATTGTTTCAACATTGTACAGTCTGTGTTCAAGAGGCACTAGAATAATTGTTCCTTTTCATTGTGCATCTAGAGAAGTCTATAACATTGTATTTGTTTCATCAATGTAGGATTTCAGACTAAGGCATTTTGTTCTTGTATACTCTGCTGATACCATGGCAGAATGTAGGGGATTTCTTTTTTCAAGATACTTTTCAGGCTAAGCCCCTGTCTTTGTGCCGCAGGAAGTTGGTGGCACCTTAATTGGGGAGGACGGGTTCATTGTTACGCTCGCTGTCCTCAAACTCCCTGTCATAAATGAACCAAGGTGCAGCGTGCTAGGCGTACATTTTCTTTATTAAATTAAATGTTCCACCAAAAAAACAATAAACAACTCAACGAACGTAAATCTAGGAGTGCATTAACCTCTAACACCTCCCAAACCCGGATCCGGGAGCACCCCCACCAGTAGAAAAGCTACTAGCATAGCCTAGCATAGCGTCACAAGTAAATACTAGCATCTAAATATCATTAAATCACAAGTCCAAGACACCAGATGAAAGATACACTTCTTGTGAATCCAGCCACCATTTCTGATTTTTAAAATGTTTTACAGGGAAGACACAATATGTAAATCTATTAGCTAACCACGTTAGCAAAAGACACAATTTTTCTTACTCCACCATTTTTTCACTCCATCAGTAGCTATCACCAATTCGACCAAATAAAGATATAAATAGCCACTAACCAAGAAAAAACTTCATCAGATGACAGTCTGATAACATATTTATTGTATAGCATATGTTTTGTTAGAAAAATGTGCATATTTCAGGTATAAATCATAGTTTACCATTGCAGCCACCATCACAACTCGACTAGAATAACTACAGAGAGCAACGTGTATTACCTAATTACTCATCATAAAACATTTCTTAAAAATACACAGCGTACAGCAATTGAAAGACACAGATCTTGTGAATCCAGACAATATTTCAGATTTTCTAAGTGTTTTACAGCGAAAACACAATATATCGTTATATTAGCATACCACATGTGCAAACATCACCCCAGCATTGATTCAAGGCAAAAAGAGCGATAACGTTATCACCACCAAAATATATAAATTTTTTCACTAACCTTCTCAGAATTCTTCAGATGACAGTCCTGTAACATCATATTACACAATGCATATAGAGTTTGTTCGAAAATGTGCATATTTAGCGGCACAAATCGTGCTTATACAATGAAAATAGTGTCCAACTACTCAAGCAATCTGTCCGGCGCCATCTTGGAAAGACACCTATTTTTATCGAAAACTATTCATAAACTTGACTAAAAAAATACAGGTTGGACAGCAATTGAAAGACAAATTAGTTCTTAATGCAATCGCTGAATTACATTTTTAAAATTAACCTTACTGCGCAATACAGGGTGCGCTAAAGCGAAGCTACCCAAAAATTAATGTCGGCTTATGCATTTAACATTTTTCAACAGAACAACGATTTATCAGCATAAATAGTTCTTACTTTTAGATGAACTCCCATCAGAATCTTGGGAAAGGTGTCCTTTGTCCAGAACAATCGTCTTTTGGTCGAAAGATGTCCTCTTGTCCTGTCGAAATGGCCACTAACCTTCGGCATGTACCGGAAAAGTGTCCAACTCTTGAAAGTGCGTCACAAAGAAATGCCAGAAAATCGCAATAAACTGATATAAATTGCTATAAGTCGGTTTAAATTAACTACCTTATGATGTCTTTAACAACTATAACGAATAAAAATATGACCGGAGATATAGAACTGGCTAAACCAAAGCTTGGAAGGAGGCCAGTCCGATGTCCATTCTGCGTCAGGCGCACGGTTGAAAAGGAAGGTACTTCCGCTCCAGGGTCTTATATAAGGTCCCAGATTGCGCAATCGACTCCATTCAAATTGTCACCACTTACTGACATCTAGAGGAAGGCGTATGCAGTGTTTGTAGCCCCACAGCGTTCACAGGGACTTATAAACTGACCTGGGAACAGGGACCACGATTTCAGAAATCTCACTCCCTGGCAGGAAATGTGCTGCAGAATGAGTTCTGTTTCACTCAGAGACATAATTCAAACGGTTTTAGAAACTAGAGAGTGTTTTCTATCCAATAGTAATAATAATATGCATATTGTAAGAGCAAGAATTGAGTACGAGGCAGTTTAACTTGGGGACCAATTTTTCCAAGATCGAAATAGCACCCCCCATAGGCTCAAGAAGATAACCTGCAACACAAAAAGTGGGAAAAAGGGCTGCCTAAGTATGATCCCCAATCAGAGACAACGATAGACAGCTGCCTCTGATTGGGAATCATACTCGGCCAAAAACAAAGAAATAGACAACATAGAACGTCCACCCCAAATCACACCCGGACCTAACCAAATAGAGAAATAAAACGGCTCTCTAAGGTCAGGGCGTGACATTCATTGTAATGGCTGGAGTGGAATTGGCGGAATGGTATCAAACACGTGGTTAATATGTGCTATGTGCTATATATGTGTGTTAATGTGTGCTATATATGTGTGTTAATATGTGCTATGTGCTATATATGTGTGTTAATATGTGCTATATATGTGTGTTAATATGTGCTATGTGCTATATATGTGTGTTAATATGTGCTATGTGCTATATATGTGTGTTAATATGTGCTATGTGCTATATATGTGTGTTAATATGTGCTATGTTTGCTCCGTTACAGACATTATTATGAGTTGTCCTCCCCTTCAGCAGCCTCCACTGCTTTGTACTTCTTCACAATTCTTCACAACACTACACTACACTAACACTAACACTAACACTACACTAACACTAACACTAACACTAACACTACACTACACTAACACTAACACTAACACTACACTACACTACACTACACTAACACTACACTAACACTAACACTAACACTAACACTAACACTAACACTAACACTAACACTACACTAAACTACACTAACACTACACAACACTAACACTACACTAACACTACACTACACTAACACTACACTACACTACACTACACTACACTACACTACACTACACTACACTACACTAACACTAACACTACACTACACTAACACTACACTACACTAACACTACACTACAGTAACACTACACTACAGTAACACTACACTACACTACACTACACTAACACTACACTAACACTACACTAACACTACACTACACTAACACTACACTAACACTACACTACACTACACTAACACTACACTACACTACACTAACACTAACACTAACAATACACTACACTAACACTTCACTACACTAACTCATGCATATGTATGTATTATGGATCCCCATTAGTTCCTGCCAAGGCAGCGGCTGCTCTTCCTGGGGTTTATTATGGATCCCCATTAGTTCCTGCCAAGGCACCTGTTCCTGGGGTGTATTATGGATCCGTATTGGTTCTTGCCAAGGCAGCGGCTGCTCTTCCTGGGGTTTATTATGGATCCCCATTGGTTCCTGCCATTGGTTCCTGCCAAGGCAGCGGCTGCTCTTCCTGGGGACCAGCAACATTAATGCAACATTAATGCAGATAATATACAATTAAAAACATTACATTACAGATTTCACAACATGTTCCTTCAGGCCACTACTCTAACACATACAGTGGGGAGAACAAGTATTTGAAACACTGCCGATTTTGCAGGTTTTCCTACTTACAAAGCATGTAGAGGTCTGTAATTTTTATCATAGGTACACTTCAATCAAAATTCCCAATGCTGCCCCCTACCCTAGAGAAGTTAATTCATTTTCAAGTGCATATTTGTGCACTCTCATCAAACAATAGCATTGTATTATTTCACTGTAATAGTTACTGTCAATTGGACAGTGCAGTTAGATTAACAATAATTTACGCTTTCTGCCCGTATCAGATACTTCTATGTCCTGGGAATTTTTTTTGTTACTTACAACCTCATGCTAATCACATTAGCCTACATTAGCTCAACCGTCCCGCAGAGGGGACACCGATCCCGTAGAGGTTTTAATCTCTCCTCAACTTTAGCCAGGAGAGATTGACATGCATATTATTAATGTTAGCTCTCCATGTACATTTAAGGGCCAATTGTAATTTTCCTAAGTCCCTCTTTGTAGAACTTGACCACATGACTGGACAGTGGTCCAGGTGCAACAAAACTAGGGCCTGTAGGACATGCCTTGTTGGTCGCATTGTTAAGAAGGCAGACCAGTGCTTTATTATGAACATTCCTTTACCCATTTTAGCTACTGGTGCATCAATATGTTTTGACCATGACAGTTTACAATCCAGGGTTACTCCAAGCAGTTTATTCTCCTCAACTTGCTCAATGTCCACATTATTCAAAACAAGATGTATTTAAGGTTTAGGGTTTAGTGAATGATTTGTCCCAAATACAATGCTTTTCGTTTTTGAAATATTTTGGAATAATGTATTACCTCCTACTGACTGCAGCTCTTTGTTAAGTGTTGCAGTGATTTCACTTTCTGTGGTAGCTAATGTGTATAGTGTTGAGTCATCAGCATACATATATACACAGGCTTTACTCAGAGCCAGTGGCATGTAATTAGTATAGATTGAAAACAGTAAGGGGCCTAGACAGCTGCCCTGGGGAATGCCTGACTCAACCTGGATAATGTTGGAGAGGCTTCCATTAAATAACACCTTATGTGTTCTGTTAGACAGGTAACTTTCCATCCACAATATAGCAGGGGATGTAAAGCCATAACACGTAACACGTCATCATGTCATCGTGTTCGTGCAATGCTTAAAGAGAGAGGTAGTATTTGGCTGGTAATATTTTGGAAAGTTCACCGATTGTATTGTGGCCTTTTGTAAATAAAAATGTTACCAGATACATCTCTGTTTCTTTCTCTATTACAACAGAACATGGATGGTGAGGGGACAAATTAATAAAATAAAAACATTATATTAATCCACTCCATGACAATGTACTCCTGGATATATGGTATTATGCAATTTGACTAATACTGTGACACACACACACACACACACACACACACACACACACACACACACACACACACACACACACACACACACACACACACACACACACACACACACACACACACACACACACACACACACACACACACACACACACACACACACACACACACACACACTGGGTTGCCAGATTCATTCCTTGCCACTGAGCTGAGCAGCAACAATATAATACACTTTCTCTGGACTAAAACCCAACTATGATAAGTGGACTATATTACGGGTTATGTCTCTAAAATATACAAACTTAAATTTTCCATTTGGTTTCCTGATTAAGTGGGCGGATGGTGAAGTCGATGTGCTTGGTTTACATATCCCGGAAAAATTGAGTGACCTTGCAACTATTTAACGTAGCAAAATATATTGATTCTTGAAACAGTGGAGAGGGTAAATCATATCCGTTTACGGGAAGATTACCCTGATCAGTTCCCTAGTGATATAGCAGTTTACGGGAAGATTACCCTGATCAGTTCTCTAGTGATATAGCAGTTTACGGGAAGATTACCCTGATCAGTTCCCTAGTGATATAGCAGTTTACGGGAAGATTACCCTGATCAGTTCCCTAGTGATATAGCAGTTTACGGGAAGATTACCCTGATCAGTTCTCTAGTGATATAGCAGTTTACGGGAAGATTACCCTGATCAGTTCTCTAGTGATATAGCAGTTTACGGGAAGATTACCCTGATCAGTTCCCTAGTGATATAGCAGTTTACGGGAAGATTACCCTGATCAGTTCTCTAGTGATATAGCAGTTTACGGGAAGATTACCCTGATCAGTTCTCTAGTGATATAGCAGTTTACGGGAAGATTACCCTGATCAGTTCCCTAGTGATATAGCAGTTTACGGGAAGATTACCCTGATCAGTTCCCTAGTGATATAGCAGTTTACGGGAAGATTACCCTGATCAGTTCTCTAGTGATATAGCAGTTTACGGGAAGATTACCCTGATCAGTTCTCTAGTGATATAGCAGTTTACGGGAAGATTACCCTGATCAGTTCCCTAGTGATATAGCAGTTTACGGGAAGATTACCCTGATCAGTTCCCTAGTGATATAGCAGTTTACGGGAAGATTACCCTGATCAGTTCTCTAGTGATATAGCAGTTTACGGGAAGATTACCCTGATCAGTTCCCTAGTGATATAGCAGTTTACGGGAAGATTACCCTGATCAGTTCCCTAGTGATATAGCAGTTTACGGGAAGATTACCCTGATCAGTTCCCTAGTGATATAGCAGTTTACGGGAAGATTACCCTGATCAGTTTCCTAGTGATATAGCAGTTTACGGGAAGATTACCCTGATCAGTTCTCTAGTGATATAGCAGTTTACGGGAAGATTACCCTGATCAGTTCTCTAGTGATATAGCAGTTTACGGGAAGATTACCCTGATCAGTTCCTTAGTGATATAGCAGTTTACGTATGTATTCATGGCTCTACCGACTCCTTTTTAAAGTCATGTGAGAGAAAAAAATATTTCACATTATTTGGAATGGCAAACCAGATCAAAGTTAAGCTAACATATTTATATAATAAACATCCAAACGGAGACCCCCATGGATTAGGAAACCAATCAATTAAAGCGAAATTGCAGAAAGGCAGATCGGAAGTGGAGAAAGTCAAAGTTGCAGCTCCATTATGATATACTGAGAGAGCAACTTGGCATATATAACAAGGCCATTAGAAATGAGAGAGCATCATATATAACAAGGCCATTAGAAATGAGAGAGCATCACATATAACAAGGCCATTAGAAATGAGAGAGCATCATATATAACAAGGCCATTAGAAATGAGAGAGCATCATATATAACAAGGCCATTAGAAATGAGAGAGCATCATATATAACAAGGTCATTAGAAATGAGAGAGCATCACATATAACAAGGCCATTATAAATGAGAGAGCATCATATATAACAAGGCCATTAGAAATGAGAGAGCATCATATATAACAAGGCCATTAGAAATGAGAGAGCATCATATATAACAAGGCCATTAGAAATGAGAGAGCATCATATATAACAAGGCCATTAGAAATGAGAGAGCATCATATATAACAAGGCCATTAGAAATGAGAGAGCATCATATATAACAAGGCCATTAGAAATGAGAGAGCATCATATATAACAAGGCCATTAGAAATGAGAGAGCATCATATATAACAAGGCCATTAGAAATGAGAGAGCATCATATATAACAAGGCCATTAGAAATGAGAGAGCATCATATATAACAAGGCCATTAGAAATGAGAGAGCATCATATATAACAAGGCCATTAGAAATGAGAGAGCATCATATATAACAAGGCCATTAGAAATGAGAGAGCATCATATATAACAAGGCCATTAGAGATGCCAGATGGACTCATTTTACTAACTTGATCACAAATAATCAGAAAGATTCCAGAGCTCTTCTCAACCATTGATGACCTGATAAATCCTTCCCCGGCAAACCTATGTGAACTTTCCTCCACATCTAAATGTGATGAGTTCGCGGCCTATTTCAGAGATAATATAACAAACCTTAGGGTTTGGGTATCAGTCAAGCAAGATCTGATGAGAAGTCTGATGATATGTGCCCTGGCCGACCACACAAAGGCTCTATGGATTTATGTTCCCAGGTTGACACAGACAGGCTCAGGAAAGTGACATCACAACTTAAGCCTTCTACCTGTCTTCTCGATCCTATCCCCACCGCCTTCTTCAAAACTGTTTTTAATTGCATATCTGAAGAAGTGCAAGCTATTGTTAATCTCTCCCTGTTCACAGGCACTTTGCCCACTGCACTAAAGACTACTATGGTGAAACCCCTTCTGAAGAAAAGTAATATAGATTCTTCAGCTCTTAGCAATTTTCAGCGAATATCCAACAATACATTCTTAAGCAAAATTCTGGAGAAGTGGTTTTCAAACAGCTAAATAATTGCATAAGTGCCTACTGTATTTTAGGAAAATTGCATTCTGTTTTATAAGGCCCACCACAGCACAGAGACAGCCTTTGTTAAAGTGGTAAATGATCTTAGAGCTATAACACAGATGCCAATCGACTCTCTGTCCTTGTACTCTTGGATTTAAGTGCTGCATTTGACACTGTTGACCATGACGTCCTTCTGGACAGACTGGAGAGGTGGGTTGGCCTCTAAGGTCCAGTTCTAAATTGGTGTAGGAGCTATTTTAGGTTCTGAACTAAATTTTGAATCATACATTAGTAATGTGACCAAAAATAGCTTTTTACCACCTGACGACCATATCCAAGATGAGACCGTTTCTCTCTCAGGCTGATACAGAGAAACTCATCCAGGCTTTTATTACAAGCAGGATTGACTACTGTAATGCTCTCCTGTCTGGTCTACCCAAGAAAGCCATTGGTCAACTGCAAAACATACAGAATGGTGCAGCACGGGTACTGACCAAGACCAGACAGAGAGCTCACATTACATCCGTTTGAAGATTTCTACACTGGGTGCCTGTGAGTTTTAGAATACATTTTAAGATTCTTCTGTTGGTTTTTAAATCAATCCACGATTATGCACCAAAATACATTTCAGACATGCTTTTAACTTTTACCGAACCTCAACCCCGGATCCGGGATCACCCCCCACCCCCCCCACACTGATTAGCATCGCTAGCATAGCGTCACAATTAAATAGTAGCATCTAAATATCATTAAATCACAAGTCCAAGACACCAAATGAAAGATACAGATCTTGTGAATAAAGCCACCATTTCAGATTTTTAAAATGTTTTACAGGGAAGACAAAATATGTAAATTTATTAGCTAACCCCGTTAGCAAAAGACACCACTTTTCTAACTCCATCAGTTTCTTACTCCATCAGGTGCTATCACCAATTCGGCCAAATAAAGATATTGATAGCCACTAACCAAGAAAAAACCTCATCAGATGACAGTCTGATAACATATTTATTGTATAGGATAGGTTTTGTTAGAAAAATGTGCATATTTCAGGTATAAATCATAGTTTACAATTGCACCCACCATCACAACTCGACTAGAATAAATACAGAGAGCAACGTGTATTACCTAATTACTAATCATAAAACATTTCTTAAAAATACACAGCTCACAGCAATGGAAAGACACAGATCTTGTGAATTCAGACAATATTTCAGATTTTCTAAGTGTTTTACAGCGAAAACACAATAAATCGTTATATTAGCATACCACATATGCAAACGTTACCCGAGCATTGATTCAAGCCAAAGAGAGCGATATCGTTATCATCGCCAAAATATATTAATTTTTTCACTAACCTTCTCAGAATTCTTCCGATGACACTCCTGTAACATCATATTACAACATACATATAGAGTTTGTTCGAAAATGTGCATATTTAGCCACAAAAAAACGTGGTTATACAATGACAATACTAGCAAAACTAGCCTGAAAATGTCGGGCGCCATCTTTCACAGTGATCTTGTCTCATGGATAACTATTCATAAACTTGACTAAAAAAATATAAGTTGGACAGCTATCGAAAGACAAATTAGTTCTTAATGCAATCGCTGAATTACATTTCTAAAATTATCCTTACTGTGCAATACAGGGTTCGCCAAGCGAAGCTATACCAAACAAAATGGCGGAATATGCGTTTAACATTTTTCGACAGAACAACGATTTATCATCTTAAATATTTCTTACTATGAGGTGATCTTCCATCAGAATCTTGGGCAATGTATCCTTTCTTGGGTCTAATCTTCTTTTGGTCGAAAGATGTCCTCTTATCCGTCGAAATGCCCACTAACGTTCGACCAGGACCCCGAAACGTGCCCGGCGCTTCAAAGTGCATCACATAGAAATGCCTCAAAATCGCACTAAACGGATATAAATTGCTATAAAACGGTTTAAATTAACTACCTTATGATGTTTTTAACACCTATAACGAGTAAAAACATGACCGGCGATATATACTGGCTAAACAACAGCTTGGAAAGAGAGCAGGTCCGACGTCCATCGTGCGTCAGGCGCAGGGAGCAAAAGAACGGTACATCCGGTCTTTGGCGTTTTATACAGGCCCTGATTGCGCAATCGACTCCATTCAAATTGTCACCACTTACTGACATCTAGAGGAAGGCGTGGGCAGTGTTTGTATCCTCATAGGATTTACAGGGACTTTAAAACTGACCTGGAACCAGAGGCCAAGATTTCTGAAATCTCACTCACTGGGAGGAAAAGTGCTGTAGAATGAGTTCTGTTTCACTCAGAGACATAATTCAAACGGCTATAGAAACTAGAGAGTGTTTTCTATCCAATAATAACAATAATATGCATATTGTACGAGCAAGAATTGAGTACTAGGCAGTTTAATCTGTAGAGCAAATTATGCTAATGCGAAACAGCACCCCCTATAGTGGCAAGAAGTTTTAAGCTCTGTACCCAGTAGGTCCCTCAGGTCCTCTGGCCTTTTAACTATCCCAAAGCCTAGGACCAAGAGGCATGGAGAGGCAGCCTTTAGTTCCTATGCGCCCTGCCTCTGGTATAGCCTGCCAGAGAACCTGAGGGGTACCAAGAGGCATGGAGAGGCAGCCTTTAGTTCCTATGCGCCCTGCCTCTGGAATAGCCTGCCAGAGGACCTGAGGGGGGGGCCGAAGTGGTGGCCATTTTTTTTAAAGAGATCTTAAAACACACCTTTCTAGCTCTGCTTTTCCTCAGGGTGGTTTTTAGTCGTTTAGTTTTATTGTTATTCTTTGGTTTTTCATCCTCTTATTTTCATTGTTTTTATTCATTTATTCCTGTGAAGCACGCTGTGTTGCATTTCCTTGTCTGAAATGTGCTCTATAAATACAGCATGATTTGATTTGATAAGTTTGGAGGGTTAGAACTATTAAATATTTAGGCATTTAAACCTCTCTCTTTAAGCCTCCATTGTATCAAAATGTTATCTGAATCCAAACTGTTTTTGTTTTTTTAAGCAAACTACTAAGAAAAGCCCATCCTATGTTTAGACTCTTTGCCTTTTTGAAGATGAAAACTTTACATTTTCGGTGGACTGATTTATTATTTATTGACAAGTATCCTCCTTTTTAAATGAAGTCATACAGATTTGGTTACAATTTCAATTTCATCCTCCATAAAAGGCAAATCTAATATTACAGCAAATGGCTTAACTAAAGAAGAAAAAACCTTTCGCAACACAAGGATACGATATTTATGAAGGACATTGTAAACAAGGGTGGTAAAATGATGTCACACAAGCAACTAACAGCATTGTATGGAGGTGTATGTTCCATACAAACTGCCACAAAATTGGAAGAGACAATTGCTTAATAAACAATACATTTAAGAATGAAGTTTGTCTGCCACCCATTAAAAATCATACATGGCTTAAAATTATTACTATAAATCGAAAAATTTATCAGTTTCCCTTAAAACGGTTTGACAGCAATACCATATAAAATTCAAGTCAGTTGGGAACAGGTTTTTTTTAATGTCCAAATGCCTTGGCACAGGTTCTATGAACTGACATATAAAACAAGAATTGACACATCAATTTGTTTGTTTCAATTTATGCTATTATGTAAAATTCTTGCTACAAAAATAATGCTCAATACAGTGCCTTGGGAAAGTATTCAGACCCCTTGACTTTTTCCACATTTTGTTACGTTACAGCCTTATTCTAAAATTGATGAATTAAAATATTTCTCCTCAATCTACACACAATACCCCATAATGACAAAGCGAAAACAGGTTTTTAGAAATGTTTGCAAATTTTTTTATAAAAAAAAAATAACCTAGTATTCAGACCCTTTGCTACGAGGCTCGAAATTGAGCTCAGGTGCGTCCTTGAGCTGTTTAACACCTGTGGTAAATTCAATTCATTGGGCATGATTTGGAAAGGCACACATCTGCCTATATAAGTTCCAGCAGTTGACAGTGCATGTCAGAACTAAAACCAAGCCATGAGGTCGAAGGAATTGTCCGTAGAGCTCTGAGACAGGATTGCGTCGAGGCACAGATCTGGGGAAGGGTACCCACAACTTTCTGAAGCATTGAAGATCCCCAAGAACACAGTAGCCTCCATCATTCTTAAATGGTAGAAGTTTGGAACCAACAAGCCTCTTCCTAGAGCTGGATGCCCAGCCAGACTGAGAAATGAGGGGAGAAGGTCCTTGGTCAGGGAGGTGACCAATAACCCGATGGTCACTCTGACAGAGCTCTAGAGTTCCTCTTTGGATTTGGGAGAACCTTCCAGAAGGACAACCATCTCTGCAGCACTCCACCAATCAGGCCTTTATGGTAGAGTGGCTAGACGGAAGCCACTCCTCAGTAAAAAGCACATGACAGCCCACTTGGAGTTTGCCAAAAGGCACCTAAAGGCTCTCAGACCATGAGAAATAAGATTGCATGGTCTGATGAAACCAAGATTGAACATTTTGGCCTGAATGCCAAGTGTCATGTCTGGAGGAAATCTGGCACCATCCCTACTTTGAAGCATGGTGGTGGCAGCATCATTCTGTGGGGATGTTTTTCAGTGGCAAGGACTGGAAGACTAGTCAGGATAGAGGCAAAGATGAACGGAGCAAAGTACAGAGAGATCCTTGATGAAAACCTGCTCCAGAGCGCTCAGGACCTCAGACTGGGGCGAAGGTTCACCTTCCAACAGGACATCACACCTAAGCACACAGCCAAGACAATGCAGGAGTGGCTTCGGGACAAGTCTCTGAATGTCCTTAAGTGGCTCACCCTGAACCCGGACTTAAACCCGATCGAACATCTCTGGAGAGACCTGAAAATAGCTGTGGAGCGACACTCCCCATCCAACCTGACAGAGCGTGAGAGAATCTGCAGAGAAGAATGGGAGAAACCTCCCAAACACAGGTGTGCCAAGCTTGTAGCGTCATACCTAAGAAGACTCGAGGCTGTAATCGCTGCCAAAAAGTGCTTCAACAAAGTACTGAGTAAAGGGTTTGAATACTTATGTAAATGTTTTATTTCAGTTTTTAGAGATTTAATAAATTAGGAAACATTTCTAAATACCTGTTTTTGCTTTGTCATTATGGGGTACTGTGTGTAGATTGATGAGGAATTAAAAACAATTTAAGCAATTTAAGCAATAAGGCTGTAACGTAACAAAATACGAAAAAAAATGAATGGTGTCTGAATACTTTCCGAAGGCGCTCTATATGGGCATTGAATTGTCAACCTTATTCAAACTCTGCCATGAGGAAACAGAATTAACAGGACACATTTTCTAATACTGTCCATCCGGGGCTTTCTTCTTTTGGAGTCGGGTCCAGGAATGGTTGTTATGTCATAGAATCAGGGTTCAGATGGACCTGCAAACTGTATTGTTAGGGGATCTGAAAAACCTTGTCAGTCAATTGGAAATATCATTATACTCCTGGGTAATGTATTGATTTTTAGGGCAGCATCGGTAGAAATGTTACACATAGGGAGGTTCAGGATCCTCGTAAGACTTCACAGTAAAATGGAGGGATGTATCACATAAAGGAAGTAGCAAAATGGCATTTTAATGGGAAAGATGTGTTAGTCTGTGGACATCGGAGGGTTGAAGTTAAGATCAGAATGAATGGTGGATTGGTTGCTGTGGGTGAATATCCAGCACTTAAAGAAAGAGGAAATTAGAAATATAAATATATAATTATTTAACTACAGGTACCGTAGAAGTGAGACTAGCTGTAAGTAGAAATAAAAGTATTGTTGTCTGTTAGTTTATTACCATCAGAGTAAAAATAAATAAATTACAAATAAGGGGGATTAGAAATGCAAACAAATAAATTAATACAATCTACAGTCTGTCTGCAATATTAATGGAATCTACAGTCTGTCTGCAATATTAATGGAATCTACAGTCTGTCTGCAATATTAATGGAATCTACAGTCTGTCTGCAATATTAAAGGAATCTACAGTCTGTCTGCAATATTAAAGGAATCTACAGTCTGTCTTCAATATTAAAGGAATCTGCAGTCTGTCTGCAATATTAATGGAATCTACAGTCTGTCTGCAATATTAAAGGAACCTGCAGTCTGTCTGCAATATTAATGGAATCTACAGTCTGTCTGCAATATTAATGGAATCTACAGTCTGTCTGCAATATTAATGGAATCTGCAGTCTGTCTGCAATATTAATGGAACCTGCAGTCTGTCTGCAATATTAATGGAATCTACAGTCTGTCTTCAATATTAATGGAATCTACAGTCTGTCTTGCAATATTAATGGAATCTGCAGTCTGTCTGCAATATTAAAGGAATCTACAGTCTGTCTGCAATATTAAAGGAATCTACAGTCTGTCTGCAATATTAATGGAATCTACAGTCTGTCTTCAATATTAATGGAATCTACAGTCTGTCTGCAATATTAATGGAATCTACAGTCTGTCTGCAATATTAAAGGAACCTACAGTCTGTCTGCAATATTAAAGGAATCTACAGTCTGTCTGCAATATTAAAGGAACCTACAGTCTGTCTTCAATATTAAAGGAATCTGCAGTCTGTCTGCAATATTAATGGAATCTACAGTCTGTCTTCAATATTAATGGAATCTACAGTCTGTCTGCAATATTAATGGAATCTACAGTCTGTCTGCAATATTAATGGAATCTGCAGTCTGTCTTCAATATTAAAGGAATCTACAGTCTGTCTGCAATATTAATGGAATCTACAGTCTGTCTGCAATATTAAAACCTGTTAAGGCTAGGGGGTGCTGTTGTCACTATTTATGGAAATCGTGTAATTTTTGAAACGGCTTCCTACAAACTTCTTGATCGTACAATATGCATATTATTATTATTATTGGATAGAAAACAGTCTATAGTTTCTATAGCCGTTGAAATTTTGTCTCTAAGTGGAACAGAACTCATTCTACAGCAATTTCCCTGACATGGAGTCAGATTTCACACATTTTGGCCCCTGTTCTGGAGTCAGTTTTAAGGCCACTGTTATTCCTATTAGTATACGGACACTGCTTACGTCTTCCCCTGGATGCCTTTACGTGATGACGCTTTGAATGGTATCGATTGCCCAATCACAGCCACTATAAATGAAAAAATCCTGTAGGTAGGACCTCTTTTCTAGGTGCGTCATGCGCGCGGAGGATACCGACCTACTGTTTTTCCAAGCATTAGTGTAGCCTGTTATATTTCTCCGGTCATATTTTTACTCGTTATAGGAGTTAAAAACATCATAAGGTAGTTAATTTAAAGCGTTTTATAGCAATTTATATCCGTTTAGTGCGATTTTGGGACATTTATTTCTGAGCCACTGTGAATCTCTGGGCACCGTTCCAGTTCATGCCGAACGCAATGTGCATTTCTGCATGGCAAGAGGACAGCTTTCGACCAAAAGACGATTAGACCCAAGAAAGGATTCTTTGCCCAAGATTCTGATGGAAGAACAGCTCAAAGTAGGAACAATTTATTATGATAAATCGTGTTTCTGTCGAAAAATGTTAGTGGCTTAGGACGCCATCTTTTTTGACGTAGCTTCGCTTGGCGCAAACTGTATTGAAAAGTAAGGATAATTTAAAAAATGTAATTCCGCGATTGTATTAAGAATTAAATTGTCTATCAATCGCTGTCCACCCTATATTTTTTAGTCACGTTTATGAGTATTTATGTATAAGACTAGATCACTGTCTAATATGGCACACGGCATTTTCTGACCAGCTCGGCTACTTTTCTCATTGTATAACCACGATTTTGGTGGCTAAATATCCACATTTTCGAACAAACTGTATATGTATGTTGTAATATGATGTTACAGGAGTGTCATCTGAAGAATTCTGAGAAGGTTAGTGAAAAAATTTATATCTTTTGGCGATGTTGACGTTATCGCGCTCTTTGGCTAGAATCAATGCTGGGGTAACGTTTGCATATGTGGTATGCTAATATAACGATTTATTGTGTTTTCGCTGTAAGACACTTAGAAAATCTGAAATATTGTCTGTATTCACAGGATCTGTGTCTTTCGATTAGTGTATGCTGTGTATTTTTACGAAATGTTTTATGATTAGTAATTAGGTAAGACACGTTGCTCTATCTATTTATTCTAGTCGATTTGTGACGGTGGGTGCAATTGTAAACTATGATATCTACCTGAAATATTCACATTTTTCTAACAAAACCTATCCTATACCATAAATATGTTATCAGACTGTCATCTGAGGAGGTTTTTTCTTGGTTAGTGGCTATCAATATCTTAGTTTAGCCGAATTGGTGATAGCTAGTGGTGTTGGTGGACAAAGAAAAAATGGTCTCTTTTGCTAAGGTGTTTACCTAATAGATTTACATATTGTGTCTTCCCTGTAAAACATTTTAAAAATCGGACATGTTGGCTGGATTCACACGATCTGTATCTTTCATTAGCTGTATTGGACTTGTTAATGTGTGAAAGTTAAATATTTAAAAAAAAAAAATTTTTTGAATTTCGCGCCCTGGCTTTTCAGTGGGGGGGGGGGGGTTTCCGCTAGCGGCACCCCAGTCCTAGACAGGTTAATGGAATCTGCAGTCTGTCTTCAATATTAAAGGAATCTACAGTCTGTCTGCAATATTAATGGAATCTAATCTCTGTCTGCAATATTAAAACCGATCTACCCCCCCCCCACAATTATTAATTTTTTTAAATGCAAAAACATGAACAGGAAAAGTCTTTGTGTGCTTATCAAATAGAACCGTATTCTGATAATAGTGCACTGCTTTTAACCATAGTCTCAAAGCTTTGCCACCCTCCCGCCGGTGATCATTGACCATTTTCCTGGTTATGACCCGTGGTGTTGAAGAACAACGAGGAAATTAGTGCCCTCTGTCTCAAATAGCACTCTATTCCCTAAGAACCCAAGGTCAAAACTAGTGCACTGTAAAGTGAACAGGGTGTGATTTCAGACACGGTTAGTGTCCATTGTTTCGTTTGACAGACAGCGCGGCAGGGAGGAGGAAATGAACAGTTGTAATGAGACGAGTGGTTTGCTCCACCTCCCACTATCTAGCAGGTCACAATGATTAACATCCAGAGCTGCAGCAGAGAGAGACGCAGAAAATGAACTTCAAATCAACACTGCTTTCTGCATAGTAATATCAGCTCTAAGATAAGATATCTGACTCATACGAATGCTGTTTGACAGCGTGTCATCATGATACTATTGAGGGACGCTGTTGTAAGACAGATCTCCCGCTGTTGAACGCATACAGACAGCAGAGAAGTGTGTGTACAAGGAAATACATGCGCTCGCACACACACACACACAAACACACACACACGCACAAACACAAACACACACACGCACAAACACAAACACACACACACACACACACACACACACACTAGGGCTGGGCGATACTTTGAATTAATTCGATTAATTCAAATACATTTTTTTTGCAAAATGGCTGTATGAGCGTTAATGTCCGCTTGTTGTCATGTTGTCGTTTTGGTCTCGTCTCCTTCTCTCCTTCTGTGCTGTGCACCTTCCCATTTACACCAGAGATCTGTATATAATGACAAGATGCTCATGACTCCGGCCGAACAACAGGACTCATTGTCCCAAAGGCGGTAAGGCAGGCGACAAACTTAGTTTCAAATTAAGTGCATAGAAATGCATTGGGCTTATTTTGGACAGATTTTGGTGAGAGTGAAACCCCTATAGCTCCGCCTCTTTCTCCCAAGCCCCTCCCCCTACCACTCACACCAAGCCCCTCCCCCTACCACTCACACCAAGCCCCTCCCCCTACCACTCACACCAAGCCCCTCCCCCTACCACTCACACCAAGCCCATCCCCTACCACTCACACCAAGCCCCTCCCCCTACCACTCACACCAGGCCCCTCCCCCTACCACTCACACCAAGCCCCTCCCCCTACCACTCACACCAAGCCCCTCCCCCTACCACTCACACCAAGCCCCTCCCCCTACCACTCACAGCAAGCCCCTCCCCCTACCACACACACCAAGCCCCTCCCCCTACCACTCACACCAAACCCCACCCCCTACCACTCACACCAAGCCCCTCCCCCAACACTCACACCAAGCCCCTCCCCCCTACCACTCACACCAAGCCCCTCCCCCTACCACTCACACCAAGCCCCTCCCCCTACCACTCACACCAGGCCCCTCCCCCCTACCACTCACAACAAAGATGAGAGATCACTTCTTCCTCTCTGACAAATGGTTTCAAGTCGCTATTTGAATTTGAGGTTTTGGTCCAATAGAATCGTTTATATGGACACCCGTAACAAATTGAGATATTATTTTCCTGTAATGGAGAAGTTAACCTTTCGATTCATTCCCTGTTTGTGTTTAAACTCTTCAAATTTTGAGCAGAACAGACACTACTAATATGGATGAACCAATGAACCGTCATTCTGGAAAATGAATGCTCAGTTTGTCTCGCGTGCATTATTGTTCCACGTATCACTAGAAGCATTTTAGTTAAATAAAGATTGTTATACTAGCTGTTTAGTCTGTGTTTTATAAATGTGCAATCAGCATAAAACAATTTTATAAGGAATTGGCAACTCGTTCTTATTTTGAGAAATAAGGTTGGTGTCGTGTCTTTGGTTAGGAATTCAGTAACTATTCGCAATCACAGCTCACGCTGTGGGTTTCCTTAGTCTGAAGAGGATTTCCTCAGGAGTGGGGTTTATTCGTTACAATAGAAGAGGTGGTTCTCTGATGCCAGATCATGTCTGTGCTCACGGGGGCAGGCCAATGACTTAGTTAAACTTTAAAGGGAATACACTTCTCTCACATTAAAGGTTTAACTTCACATTACATAATTTCACAAATAGTTTCATCTCATTCATTTTATACAAGAATTAGATGCAAACCTCATAATTGAGAAACGTACACATTCAGATATATACAGTGGGGAGAACAAGTATTTGATACACTGCCGATTTTGCAGGTTTTCCTACTTACAAAGCATGTAGAGGTCTGTAAGTTTTATCATAGGTACACTTCAACTGTGAGAGACGGAATCTAAAACAAAAATCCAGAAAATCACATTGTATGATTTTTAAGTAATTAATTTGAATTTTATTGCATGACATAAGTATTTGATCACCTACCAACCAGTAAGAATTCCGGCTCTCACAGACCTGTTAGTTTTTCTTTAAGAAGCCCTCCTGTTCTCCACTCATTACCTGTATTAACTGCACCTGTTTGAACTCGTTACCTGTATAAAAGACACCTGTCCACACACTCAATCAAACAGACTCCAACCTCTCCACAATGGCCAAAACCAGAGAGCTGTGTAAGGACATCAGGGATAAAATTGTAGACCTGCACAAGGCTGGGATGGGCTCCAGGACAATAGGCAAGCAGCTTGGTGAGAAGGCAACAACTGTTGGCGCAATTATTAGAAAATGGAAGAAGTTCAAGATGATCGTCAATCACCCTCGGTCTGGGGCTCCATGCAGGATCTCACTTCGTGGGGCATCAATGATCATGAGGAAGGTGAGGGATCAGCCCAGAACTACACGGCAGGACCTGGTCAATGACCTGAAGAGAGCTGGGACCACAGTCTCAAAGAAAACCATTAGTAACACACTACGCCGTCATGGATTAAAATCCTGCAGCGCACGCAAGGTTCCCCTGCTCAAGCCAGCGCATGTCCAGGCCCGTCTGAAGTTTGCCAATGACCATCTGGATGATCCAGAGGAGGAATGGGAGAAGGTCATGTGGTCTGATGAGACAAAAATAGAGCTTTTTGGTCTAAACTCCACTCGCCGTGTTTGGAGGAAGAAGAAGGATGAGTACAACCCCAAGAACACCATCCCAACCGTGAAGCATGGAGGTGGAAACATCATTCTTTGGGGATGCTTTTCTGCAAAGGGGACAGGACGACTGCACCGTATTGAGGGGAGGATGGATGGGGCCATGTATCGCGAGATCTTGACCAACAACCTCCTTCCCTCAGTAAGAGCATTGAAGATGGGTCGTGGCTGGGTCTTCCAGCATGACAACGACCCGAAACACACAGCCAGGGCAACTAAGGAGTGGCTCCGTAAGAAGCATCTCAAGGTCCTGGAGTGGCCTAGCCAGTCTCCAGACCTGAACCCAATAGAAAATCTTTGGAGGGAGCTGAAAGTCTGTATTGCCCAGCGACAGCCCCGAAACCTGAAGGATCTGGAGAAGGTCTGTATGGAGGAGTGGGCCAAAATCCCTGCTGCAGTGTGTGCGAACCTAGTCAAGAACTACAGGAAACGTATGATCTCTGTAATTGCAAACAAAGGTTTCTGTACCAAATATTAATTCTGCTTTTCTGATGTATCAAATACTTATGTCATGCAATAAAATGCAAATTAATTACTTAAAAATCATACAATGTGATTTTCTGGATTTTTGTTTTAGATTCCGTCTCTCACAGTTGAAGTGTACCTATGATAAAAATTACAGACCTCTACATGCTTTGTAAGTAGGAAAACCTGCAAAATCGGCAGTGTATCAAATACTTGTTCTCCCCACTGTAGCTATGTGTGTTTCCTGTCCTCTTTGAGGTCACCAAATGAAACACACTCGTCATACCCGTCCCTTAAATGTCCACGGACCATTCATACAAGTAGACATTTTGTTTCAAATTTCAATTTTGGGGATTTAGGAGTTCGCCACGTGAAATCCTTTGTTCTCTCTGTGTCTCTCTCTCTCTGCATGGCCAGGGGGAGAGAGAGTCTCCGCCAGGAATTTACGACCTGAGATAACAGAACCTAGGTGTAGGAGAGAGAGAGAGGGGGAAGCCACTAGCTATACGCAAAAAGGGCCACGTCTTGACATTCTCCCCGGGTGGTTTGGATCTTGTGATTATCCTGCAAGTTACAAATCAACATAAAAAATAATGACCACGCAATGTCCTGTTTGTAGATCATCGTTGCAGTCCCCCTCTGGTGATTGAACTTGATAGGCTCTCTGAAAGCCGAACAGTCCACCACAAGGATGGGCAGTTGATGTCCGGTTGGTGATCGCTGTTGCGGTCCACCCCCCTCTGGTGGTTTACCTTGGTGGGCTCTCTGACAGCGGGACAGGCCACCACAAGGATGGGCAGTGGGTGTCCGGATTTGGGATCGCCGTTCCGGACCCGTCGTCTGGTCGTCCAGACTGGAAGATCTGGGCAGTAACTTAGGCAGATGTTAACAATGCTCACACACTCACAAAATATATATCATTACATTAATTCTCCAATGAGCGGCATTGTGGCACCAAGTGATGGTTGTATGGGGACTTTGTTTATGGCTCTATCACTTCCTAAGTGACAAAGGAACTGAACTGAAAAGGAAAGAAAGCATAAACAAAAGATATACAAATATAGTTTTCACACCAAAATCATCTAATTGGACTGTATTCTATATACGTCCAATGTCCTGGCAAAATGACTATCATGGCTTTGTCTCTAATGTCATGTCTAGGGTTTTCCTACTTGGTGTGTTGCTTAGGCACTATCCTAAGTTGATAACTATATGATAAGTCTACAGCTGTAAGGCACTAGTCTTGGGCAGTCTACAGGGATGACCTATGGACTTCTGAGAAGAAAACTGGTGAGTGCTGTAGCTGTAGAGTTAAAGGCCTCAAAATAAATGTTCAACTTTACTAAGGCTGGTATTTTGCTCGGACCCTTAAGTGATACTAGCATAAATCCTAATTGGATGTTCCGTTGTGCATGTGCGTTTATGCTTACACGCGTGCATGTCAAGGGTAGAAAACCAAGTATCCTGGCAGATTACAACTTGCTCAGAATGAGTCTGACGTAGTCAGGTATTTTCCAGGTCAATGCCTGGAGGTCAGTCAGAATTGGTGCCGAAGGAGTCTGTAGTGGTTTTACTACAAGTCACCGTGTCTTCCACTATTGTAGTGGCGATAGGTATGAAGTCTATTTCATAGCTATGTTATCCACGGAGGAGCTGACCTCACGACGGAAGTACTCTTTAAGTATTGGACCAGTCGTACGTGGTGTGATCATGGTTCATGACTTCTGATAACTTTCCTCCTGAATGGAGGGTTCTATTTATTAGTGACATGTGAGTTAACCATTGGAAGTGTGCTCTGGAGATTCCCTTCCCCGTGTTGCACTCTGAGTGACACGTAACTACTTGTCAAGGCTAATTTGATTTGTTAGGTCTCTAACCTTCTTACTGATTGTAGCTGGACTGACTGTTGCTGGCGTTGGTACTGGTACTCAAGGGGACCAGTTATCCTACCAATTTAATCTGAAATAATATCCTACCGGAACACATGATTAGAGCACTTTACCTGTTGTATTGTAGTTGAACCTACACATGGCAAGGCATAACAATTACATTTTTTTTGTTTGAGGTGGAAGTCCACTGGACTTCTTCTATGACCAGTGTGGTACACCTCAGTAATATCTTAGATGTATCTTAGAACATTGTTGTAACGACTTTCCTCTATCGGACACAAACACATAGAAATAGAACTACAGAACAAAACATAGAAAAACAACAGAATGCCCAACCCAACTCACGCTCTGACCAAACTAAAATAAAGACATAATAATATGCTTTTTCTAATCAAGATCTAATCCTGACTAAATGTTTTGGGAGACATGTAGGACTTTGTTAATGTTTTTTTTGTGGGTTGGGTGCAGGAACGTAGTGAACAGGTCGATTGTAGCGGTAGTCGTTTTGATGGCGACGTACTTTACAGTTATTTCGACCGCAGAGGTTATTGGTGGTAGAAACCATTGTTGTGCGTCATCTTTCAACACTCCAATACTTGTAAATGCACCCTCTAACTGGAGTGAGTGCTCCTGGTCAAACTTCAAAACCGAGGGGTCAGGGCTCTTAGCGTTGTGAACTTTTGATGCCTCAAAAGCTGTGCTTGCAAGCTCTCTGAGTTGTAAGATAGGCAAGCCAATGTGGGCTGTAGGGCCCAAGTAGGTAATGAAGGTGGGATACAGAAACATTTGTTTGAACGGTAACAGCTCTTCCATTCCTGTTTCAGTGAGTAGGTCAGTGTAAGCTGAACGAAGCCTATGATAGTAAGCTTGTGGGTGTTCGTTCCGAGCTTGTTTGATGGTGTTAGCCATTGAGCTATCGTGTTTGCGAGTCACAGAACCACTGAATTTTACTTTCAAAGCTGTGGCAAGTTTAGCGTAGTCATTTAGCACGTGTTGCTGTTGTAGACGAATGAGCCTCGTCACGTGTCTATTCGACTTTCGCTTCAACAGGTCAACCCTGTCAGATCCTGTAGTGTTCGGGTAGCCATCCAACGCGTCCTCTGTGTCAGCTAGGAATGTCTCAGCTTCCTCTGTGTCAGCTAGGAACGTCTCAGCTTCCTCTGTGTCAGCTAGGAACGTATCAGCTTCCTCTGTGTCAGCTAGGAACGTCTCAGTATAGTTTGACTGACCTGGAACGGGGTCAAAGGTGGGGAAATTCTTGACGAGTTTGTCAAGGTATTCCGCGCCATGCAGGCGGAGAGGGCTGGCTTCATACTGTGGGGAAATTGGGGCCGAAAGGCCAAAAGGGGAAGCCAAGCTTTGGCTTTGTTTGCCAAAAAGGGAATTTTTATAAACAGACCTGAAAGTCAGACCTGAAAGTCAGTGATTATTGCAAAAAAAAGCACATTAAACTATTTTGATAAAATAATTTAATTATTAGTGGGTCTTATGCAGTGGTGAAAAGTACTTAAGTAAAAATACTTTAAAGTACTACTTAAGTAGTTTTTTGGGGGTCTGTACTTTACTATTTCGATTTTTGACAAGTTTTATTTTTACTTCACTAAATTCCTAAAGAACATAATGTACTTTTTACTACATACATTTTCCCTGACACCCAAAAGTACATTTTGAATGGTTAGCAGAACAGTAAAATGGTCCAATTCACACACTTATCAAGAGAACATCCTTGGTCATCCCTACTGCCTCTGATCTGGCAGACTCACTCAACACAAATGCTGCGTTTGCAAATGATGTGTGAAGGTTGGAGTGTTCCCCTGGCTATCTGTTTATAAAAATAAATACAAAATGGTGCCGTCTGGTTTGTTTAATGTAAAGAATTTGAAGCGATTTATACTTTTATATTTTAGCAATTACATTTACTTTTGATACTTAATTTAGTAGATTTAAAACAAAATACTTTTAGACTTTTACTTAAGAGTGTGCAAAGCTGTCATCAAGGCAAACGGTGGATATGTTGAAGAATCTCAAGACTTTTTTGGTTACTACATGATTCTATAAGTGTTATTTCATAGTTTTGATGTCTTCACTATTATTCTAACATGTAGAAAATAATACAAATAAAATAAATACCCTTGAATGAGTAGATGTTCTAAAATATTTTACTGGTACTGGTTTGGTATAATATATGAAAATAATAAATGTATTGTCAATCATCTGATGAATAGGCCTTTTCCCACTATCGATCACTATAGCCTGCATAGTTCTCTGCATTTACATGCGTGAGTCCAATGCTCTGCAGACGTGACTAACCAGTGAGTTTATTTCTTACCTACAGTATGTGACATCGTATTTTTTGTGTAGACAGCCTTGTGTGTCTGGGCTCTGAGAAACCACCATCAAATACCACTCAATAGACAATCCTGTGTGTCTGGGCTCTGAGAAACCACCATCAAATACCACTCAATGATATGTAGTCTGCATACCATCTAACAAGCATGTCTACAGTTTGTTTTAATACAAAGAGAGGGAACATGAGAGAGAGAGGGAATAGGAAAGAGAGAGGGAATAGGAGAGAGAGAGGGAAGAGGAGAGAGAGAGGGAAGAGGAGAGAGAGAGGGAAGAGGAGAGAGTGAGGGAAGAGGAGAGAGAGAGGGAAGAGGGAGAGAGCGAGAGACAGAGAGAGAGACAGAGAGAGAGAGAGGGAATAGGAGAGAGAGAGGGAATAGGAGAGAGAGGGAAGAGGAGAGAGAGAGGGAAGAGGAGAGAGAGGGAAGAGGGAGAGAGAGAGAGACAGAGAGAGAGAGAGAGAGGGAAAATGAGAGAGAGAGGGAATAGGAGAGAGAGAGGGAAGAGGAGAGAGAGAGGGAAGAGGAAGAAAGAGAGAGAGACGGGAGAGAGAGAGTGGTGAGGAGTGAGGGAAGAGGAGAGAGAGAGTGGTGAGGAGTGAGGGAAGAGGGAAGAGGAGAGAGAGTGGTGAGGAGTGAGGGAAGAGGAGAGAGAGAGAGAGAGAGAGTGGTGAGGAGAGAGGGAAGATGAGAGAGAGAGTGGTGAGGAGAGAGGGAAGATGAGAGAGAGGGAGAGTGGTGAGGAGAGTGGGGTGAGGAGAGTGGGATGTGGAGGACAGCAGAGAGCAGAGTCTGGTTTGATGATCAGAACAGCAGGGTAGCGCAGCTAGTTCTGATCTAACACCAGCACCACCACACCACTTTAAAGTTATGTTTAGTCGTTTTAATAAAGGCTCATGGGGGTCTCGCTGAGGGAAGAGTCAGTATGGTAATTACTAAAAGCCATATGCAGATTAGCCTTAACTTCTATAGGAGAGAAAGACAATGAGAAAGAGGCTTCTGGGGCAGAGTTTGACACATCTAATGAATAGGGTAGAAAGGAGAGGAGAGATTCAGAGAGGGAACTGCAGCGATGTGATGATCAGAACAGCAGGTAAGTGGTAGCTTGGGATCAGCCATGTTCTGGCCCTGGTCTGAACCTGTTCTGGCCCTGTTCTGGCCCTGTTCTGGCCCTGTTCTGAACCTGTTCTGGCCCTGTTCTGAACCTGTTCTGGCCCTGTTCTGAACCTGTTCTGGCCCTGTTCTGGCCCTGTTCTGAACCTGTTCTGGCCCTGTTCTGAACCTGTTCAGGCCCTGTTCTGAACCTGTTCTGGCCCTGTTCTGAACCTGTTCTGGCCCTGTTCTGGCCCTGTTCTGGCCCTGTTCTGAACCTGTTCTGGCCCTGTTCTGAACCTGTTCTGGCCCTGTTCTGAACCTGTTCAGGCCCTGTTCTGGCCCTGTTCTGGCCCTGTTCTGGCCCAGGTCTGAACCTGTTCAGGCCCTGTTCTGAACCTGTTCTGGCCCTGTTCTGAACCTGTTCAGGCCCTGTTCTGAACCTGTTCTGAACCTGTTCTGGCCCTGTTCTGAACCTGTTCTGGCCCTGTTCTGATCCTTTGTTGTATGGAGCCTTCACGACCTGTATCAAGGCTGTCTGTCTAGTCCTGTTGTATGGAGTCCTCACCACCTGTATCAAGGCTCTCTGTCTAGTCCTGTTGTATGGAGTCCTCACCACCTGTATCAAGGCTCTCTGTCTAGTCCTGTTGTATGGAGCCTTCACGACCTGTATCAAGGCTCTCTGTCTAGTCCTGTTGTATGGAGCCCTCACACCACCTGTATCAAGGCTCTCTGTCTAGTCCTGTTGTATGGAGCCCTCACCACCTGTATCAAGGCTCTCTGTCTAGTCCTGTTGTATGGAGCCTTCACGACCTGTATCAAGGCTCTCTGTCTAGTCCTGTTGTATGGAGCCTTCACCACCTGTATCAAGGCTCTCTGTCTAGTCCTGTTGTATGGAGCCTTCACGACCTGTATCAAGGCTCTCTGTCTAGTCCTGTTGTAGGGAGCCCTCACCACCTGTATCAAGGCTCTCTGTCTAGTCCTGTTGTATGGAGCCCTCACCACCTGTATCAAGGCTCTCTGTCTAGTCCTGTTGTATGGAGCCTTCACGACCTGTATCAAGGCTCTCTGTCTAGTCCTGTTGTATGGAGCCCTCACCACCTGTATCAAGGCTCTCTGTCTAGTCCTGTTGTATGGAGTCCTCACCACCTGTATCAAGGCTCTCTGTCTAGTCCTGTTGTATGGAGCCCTCACCACCTGTATCAAGGCTATCTGTCTAGTCCTGTTGTATGGAGCCTTCACGACCTGTATCAAGGCTCTCTGTCTAGTCCTGTTGTATGGAGTCCTCACCACCTGTATCAATTAATCGATTAATCAATGGTGCCTCGCTAAGGACATTCCCAGTGAAAGGAAAGGGGAGGTAGAGGGCTGCAGAGAAGGACATTAATTTCATCAACCAACAGCAGGGTAGAGTTGGGTTTGTCTGCTCTGGCCCGAGGATCTGATGTATTGAGCTCTAACATCACCGTCTCTTTCATTCTGTTTTAGTCCTTTTAATTAAAGCTGGAATCCTTAGGTGCTACATCCATTTTGGGACGGATAAATTAACAATATATATTATATCCCCACTGAATCTTGAAGAATATAACTTGTGAATGCGTCATGAGCTTAGTTCAACTGTCGTAACCAATCAGAACCCCAAAATACAAGTTTGTTTTTGACTCCAATGTTTGTAAACAAAGTAAATGTAAACAAACACTGCGTAGCCTCATAACACGGTTAGAGCTATAATGTTGTCAGTCCATAGCTCTGTTTAGGCATTAGTCTCAGTTAGAATCCTCCTGCTGTGTTCCGGTTTTCTCTCTGAAAAATATAGTTCATTTTATCTGATTGTCATAAGGTTCCATGACTTTGTCCACACGGGGCATCTGAACACACACAATACATTTTGATGATTTTCATTACATTTTGGGTGTTTTATTTAACTTTTGTACACCTGTGGTGTTCCTGGTCAAAAATGACCGGTCATTAGAAATGAATAGGTGAGACTAGTGTATAACTAGACTAGCGTATATTAGTGTAAAACATGTTGTTCAGGCACATGCCCATTCATCAGATGGACACACTTCCTCTCCCAGACTCCCACATGCATGTGTGTTTGAGCACACACACACCTCACTCCCCTTCTTGGCTTCCATGGCAACCCCCACGGGAACCTTTCCCATTAGAATGTTTCCCCCACAGGAACCACACCTGTTGGAGTTCTCACAAACAATCGCAACATTGTTTCAATAATATATAGAACTTTTCTCACAGCTCTGGTATATAAAGCTTTTTTGAAGTCTTGCTCACAATTCATTCTGTGGCAGCACAATAACCAAATGATATGCTGTATGTGAGGCTCTTGATCATATCTTTGATCATGACACTGGTGAGGAGGAGGAGGCCAGGAAACTGACAGTGAAGATGCATTAGAGGAGGACATGTCAGAAGTTGAAGACAACACAGAATATGATCCAGACCAAGAGACAACCAGTGATGAGGAAGAGGGCTGTTGTTACATTCCGGGTCAAAGAATGGGAATTTGTCCTGGTCTTCACCTTTTCTGGCCCTGTTCTGGCCCTGTTCTGGCCCTGTTCTGAACCTGTTCAGGCCCTGTTCTGGCCCTGTTCTGGCCCTGTTCTGAACCTGGGGCTATTTGAGAGAAGAGGTCGGCTGTCAGCTGAACATGTTATCAGGATGACCCCGGGGCCAACGAGATACGCCATGTCCCCGGGTTGTTGACATGAAATCCTGCCAATATTTAATAATGTGAAATGATTTAAAAACAAATGTCCTTGTTAAACTTTGACACAAAGTCTGTCTGTGATAAATAGCACAATATGTTTAATCTTGTCACGCCCTGACCTTAGATATCTCTGTTTTCTATATATTTTGGTTAGGTCAGGGTGTGACTAGGGTGGGTACTCTAGTGTTGTATGTCTAGGGTGGGTACTCTAGTGTTGTATGTCTAGGGTGGGTACTCTAGTGTTGTATGTCTAGAGGTTTGTATGACTAGGGTGGGTACTCTAGTGTTGTATGTCTAGAGGTTTTGTATGTCTAGGGTGGGTACTCTAGTGTTGTATGTCTAGGGTGGGTACTCTAGTGTTGTATGTCTAGAGGTTTGTATGACTAGGGTGGGTACTCTAGTGTTGTATGTCTAGAGGTTTTGTATGTCTAGGGGTTTGTATGTCTAGAGGTTTGTATGTCTAGAGGTTTGTATGTCTAGAGGTTTGTATGTCTAGGGTGGGTACTCTAGTGTTGTATGTCTAGAGGTTTGTATGACTAGGGTGGGTACTCTAGTGTTGTATGTCTAGGGGTGTTGTATGTCTAGAGGTTTGTATGTCTAGGGTGGGTACTCTAGTGTTGTATGTCTAGAGGTTTGTATGACTAGGGTGGGTACTCTAGTGTTGTATGTCTAGGGGTGTTGTATGTCTAGGGGTTTGTATGTCTAGGGGTTTTGTATGTCTAGTGTTGTATGTCTAGGGGTTTTGTATGTCTAGTGTTGTATGTCTAGGGGTTTTGTATGTCTAGGGTTTTGTATGTCCAGGGGTTTTGTATGTCTAGTGTTGTATGTCTAGGGTTTTGTATGTCTAGGGGTTTTGTATGTCCAGGGTTGTTGTATGTCTAGGGGTTTTGTATGTCCAGGGGTTTTGTATGTCTAGGGGTTTTGTATGTCTAGTGTTGTATGTCTAGGGGTTTTGTATGTCTAGGGGTTTTGTATGTCTAGGGGTTTTGTATGTCTAGGGTTTTGTATGTCTAGGGTTTTGTATGTCTAGGGGTTTTGTATGTCCAGTGTTTTGTATGTCCAGGGTTTTGTATGTCCAGGGTTGTTGTATGTCTAGGGTTTTGTATGTCTAGGGGTTTTGTATGTCCAGTGTTTTGTTTGTCCAGGGGTGTTGTATGTCTAGGGGTTTGTATGTCCAGGGTTGTTGTATGTCTAGGGGTTTTGTATGTCTAGGGGTTTGTATGTCCAGGGGTTTTGTATGTCCAGGGGTGTTGTATGTCTAGGGTTTTGTATGTCTAGGGTTTTGTATGTCCAGGGTTGTTGTATGTCTAGGGGTTTTGTATGTCTAGGGGTTTTGTAGGTCTAGGGTTTTTGTATGTCTAGGGTCGTTGTATGTCTAGGGTTGTTGTAGGTCTAGGGTTGTTGTAAGTCTAGGGTTGTTGTAGGTCTAGGGTTTTTGTATGTCTAGGGTCGTTGTATGTCTAGGGTTGTTGTATGTCTAGGGTTTTGTATGTCTAGGGTTGTTGTAGGTCTAGGGGTTTTGTATGTCTATGTTGGTCTGATTGGGGATCATATTTAGGCAGCCCTGTTTCCCATTTTCTGTTTTAGTTGCCTGTCAGCACTCGTTTGTATAGCTTCACGTTTCGTTTTCTTATTTTGTTAGTTTGTTCAGTGTTCATTCTTTAAATAAATAAGAATGTACGCATACCACGCTGCGCTTTGGTCCGATCCTTATAACGAACGTGACACATCTGAGTATTTGTTATAGTCGAAATAATCCATACATTGTGCTTTTTTTACTCAGTTGTATGAGCTCAGGTCAATGAGGCCTACAGGCCATAAATAGCAAATAGAAGTTCAAAATGTGTAATGTTCACAAGAACTTAAGTTGATAAAAAGATCTAACACAACATTAGGTGATATTATATGTATTATTATGGATTTATAATCAGCTATAATGGGGACGGTCATTTTGGACCGGGAACACAGAATTAATTAACATGAAACAAACACAACAGGAGGGGTAAGGAGTTAAGGGTGGTGGCTCGCTAAGCGAAGACCCGGTATGTTAATTACTAAAAATCATATGCAGAATAGCCTCAGTTTACGACCGCAACAGCGTTAAATATTGTCCTCTACACTCGATGGTTTGTGTCAGTCTGTTTTATTAAAATATATATTTTTCGAATATTTCCCCTTTAACATCTGAGCAGCATTACAGGTTAATGAAATCAAGCTCAAACCAAAGCATGTAAATGTCACTGAAACAAAACAAAATAAATAAATCATGTTCCTGGCTATTTCAATGTAGCGGTCGCCAATTCTCATCGTGCAACACAATGCAGTAGTTTATCATTCTGGTCAGATAAACACACATGGTCCTTAGAGACGGATCCAGACTCTCAAATACTAAAGAATAATTTCTTCTCTCACTGAAAAACAGAGCAGGTGTCCATTCTGTTACAAGGAATTCAAGGTATTTGTCGTCTGTCCTTGATGGATAATTTTGTTTTATAAATCACTGTTCTCTTCTCATACCTACTCTCTTATAAACACCTTAAAAGTGCTAGAGGTTTAATGGTTTATGGTGTCAAACTCAACTAAAGCAGAAGCATGAAAATGTCACTGGTAATACCAATGATTATGTTCTTGGCTATTTCAAAGTAACAGTTGCCATTACAAAGATACATCGATGAATAAGGCAATAGGCAATAGGCCTTGTTCAATAAGAAAACACAATGGCATGAGAGTACCCCGTTGCTTGTAATTTATATAGTTATTTCTATGCTATTATAGCCGACTGTCACGCCCTGGCCATAGAGAGGCTTTTATTCTCTATTTTGGTTAGGCCAGGGTGTGACTAAAGGTGGGCATTCTAGTTTCTTTATTTCTATGTTTTCTGTTTCTATGTTTTGGTCGGGTGTGGTTCTCAATCAGGGACAGCTGTCTATCGTTGTCTCTGATTGGGAATCATACTTAGGCAGTCTGTTTCTCCACCTTAGTTGTGGGTAGTTGTCTGTGTTAGTGGCCTGTATAGCCCTAGTCAGCTTCACGTTCGTTTTTTGTTGTTTCTTGTTTTTGTTGGCGACATTCATAAATAAAAAGAAATGTACGCTCACCACGCTGCACCTTGGTCCGGTCATTTCCACCCTGACGACGAACGTGACACCGACAGCGGTGTAATTAGATAAAGCAGTAGTATTATTTTCTGACTTGGGGGAAATGTTATACCTTTATACATTATGCCTTCAGAAAGTATTCATAGCCCTTGACTTTTCCCACTTGTTGTTGTGCTACAGCCTGAATTCAAAACGGACTAAATAGATGTATCTTTGTAGTGACTGGATGTATTGATACACCCATCCAAAGCCTAATTAATAATTTCATAATGCTCAAAGGGATATTCAGCTTTATTTATTTTTTTAATAATTTTTTTTACACATCTACCAATCAGTGTCCTTCTTTGCGAGGCATTGGAAAACCTCCCTGGTCTCTTGTGGATGAATATGTGCTTGAAATTCACTGCTCGACTGAAGGACCTTACAGAACATTTTGTGTGTGGGTTACGGAGATGAGACAGTCATTCAAAAATGATGTTAACCGCAATTATTGAACATGGAAATAGCCCATGCAACTTATTTTAATATTTTTTAAGCACATTTTTACTCCTGAACTTATTTAGGCTTGCCATAACAAAGGGGTTAAATACGTATGATTACGTTAACTTCTTATGGCTGTTAAGGTTGTGTGACTACTTCCTGTACGTCTTCCTTCATGAAACCTGTGACTTGATGTTACAATACGTAGAAGCCTCGAGGACGGAAAAGAAGGTGTATTGCTTCACAGTTATTGTGTTCAGTTTATTCTGAGTGGCAAATCATTGATTTGGAACAGAGCATATTACCACAGGTTTAAAGTACCGAGGGACCGAGAGACTGAAAAACAGCTTCTATCTCAAGGCCATCAGACTGTTAAACAGCCACCACTAACATTTAGTGGCCGCTGCCAACATACTGACTCAACTCCAGCCACTTTAATAATGGGAATTGATGGAAATTATGTAAAAATGTACCACTAGCCACTTTAAACAATGCCACTTAATATAATGTTTACATACCCTACATTACTCATCTCATATGTATATGTAAATACTGTACTCTATATCCTCTACTGCATCTTGCCATCTTTATGTAATACATGTATCACTAGCCACTTTAAACTATGCCACTTTATGTTTACATACCCTACATTACCCATCTCATATGTATATACTGTACTCTATACCATCTACTGCATCTTGCCTATGCCGTTCTGTACCATCACTCATTCATATATCTTTATGTACATATTCGTTATCCCTTTACACTTGTGTGTATAAGGTAGTAGTTGTGGAATTGTTAGGTTAGATTACTTGTTGGTTATTACTGCATTGTCGGAACTAGAAGCACAAGCATTTCGCTATACTCGCATTAACATCTGTTTTTAGGGTTCTACACCAGAACTGGTATCAGGCTATATTAGCTAGCTACATTTGCTCTGACTCAGTACATTTATTAGCTAGCTAGCTAGCCAGCTAACTAACTATTAGCATTAGTGGCTAACATTATTTAGCTAAAACTTGCTAAGAAAATACAAACTAGCTGTTTGCAGATGTAAGAAACATAAACTAATAGTGTAATTATAGAACACTTGTGGATTTATATTTAACAAGGCAAGTCAGTTAAGAACACATTCTTCTTTACAATGACGGCCTACACCAGCCAAACCCTAACCCGGACGACGCTGGGCCAATTGTGCGCCTCCCTATGGGACTCCCACTCACGGCAGGTTGTGATACAGCCTGGAATCGAACCAGGGTCTGTTGTGATGCCTCTAGGACTGAGATGCAGTGCCTTAGGCCGCTGCGCCACTCGGGAGCCCAGTATAGTTTACTTAATAACATTTAAAAGTAGAATAGTAATGTCCCCCCTCCCCCTTCCGTTGGCTTACTCTCGCGCCTCACTCCAGTTCTAGCCAGTCACTAGGCTCAGTAGGCTAAATGTTGAAGCTTTCAATAGTGGAATTGCAATGTCTTGTTGCAGCCAAAGACCTATCACTAACGTTATCATTAGGAAAGAGGAAGGAAAGAGGAAAGCGATATTTTAGCTCAATTCGATGGAGTGGTCTTTGACAACGATGGAACCGGCTTGTAAAAAACCCGCTGTGGTTTAATCCAATAGACTACCATCCGGAGAGCGGGACAAGCAGCCTGTGGCAAAGCTGCTCTACTCCCAACAACTTTCCCTTCAAGCCCAAATGTTTGTGTATGTAACAAAACCCGTGCCATCTGAGGTGAAGAGTGAAATTAAAATAGATAGACTCATGCAGTACTGCTGCTCAGGTGTTTTGTTGTTGTTCATGTTGTAAATGTGTTGTACATGTTCATATATGTGTGCAGTGCTCTGCTGTAGGCTACATTTTTCTGCCAGTGAGCAGACCATCCTACTGGGGCCTCTGTCCTCATCCTCCAGCCTTAACCCATCTACCTATAGGTCATTTAGAATACGTTCTTATCCAGAGAGACTTAGGTCTACAGTCAGTGCAAAAATAGGTAAGACAACCACATATAACAGTCACATATTGCATTACTTAATTTATTTTCAATACTTCCTAAACAAACACAAATAGCCAATATATTTATGTGCGCCAAAAATGAGCATGGGACGGGACAGGAAAGTTCCGGAGTTATAGAACAGTTGTGGGGTCAGGACAGTACAGGAAAGAAATGGACAGGACAAGACAGGACAGGAATACATTTTCACTCCTGTGTCAACCTCTAATACAGACTGTACGCAAGTGTCTTGTGGTCAAGCAACTGCAAACGTTCTCCTTGAGTGACAGTAGGCAGGGCTAGGTCTGTGTGGAAAGCGGCTTGGAGAGAACGAGGAAGGATGATTCAAGTAGCGGTGTAAAATATAAAAAAAGTTTGAAGGACATTACACATGGCAAATCACATTTAATAAACCCAAACATTCAAATACCATTATAGAAGGTAGAGTAAAAATCCAAACCGCTCTGTGCATCTATACCGGTGTATACTGTAATAATATAAGGTATACCGCCCAGCTCTAGTGTTTTTGTGTGTGTGTGTGTAAGACAGAGAACACAAAAACAAGAATCTTCAAGGCCTGAGAGTCAGAGAGTGGACGGCTGTTGATTCCTGTGGAAGAGAGAGAGCGAGACAGAGAACAGGAAACAAGAAACTTCAAGGCCTGAGCGTCAGAGAGTGGAAGGCTGTTGTTTCTGTTGAAACACTTGGTAGACCTCCAACTACACCCAATCAGAAGTCAGAAGTTTTCTATACAGTTCATTCGGAAGTTATTCAGACCCCTTGACATTTCCACATTTTGTTACGCCTGATTCTAAAATGGATTAAACAGGTTTTTAGAAATGTAAAAATATAACAACAAAAAAAACTGTAATATTACATTTACAAAAGTAGTCAGACCCTTTACTCAATACTTTGCTGAATGGCATTTTGCAGCGACTACAGCCTTGAGTGTTCTTGGCTAGGTCGCTACAAGCTTGGCACACCTGTATTTGGGGAGTTTCCCCTATTCTTCTCTGCAGATCCATTGTTTACTACTATAGTATATCACCCATAGCCATTGTTTACTACTATAGTATATTACCCATAGCCATTGTTTACTACTATAGTATATTATCCATAGCCATTGTTTACTACTATAGTATATCACCCATAGCCATTGTTTACTACTATAGTATATCACCCATAGCCATTGTTTACTACTATAGTATATTACCCATAGCCATTGTTTACTACTATAGTATATCACCCATAGCCATTGTTTACTACTATAGTATATCACCCATAGCCATTGTTTACTACTATAGTATATCACCCATAGCCATTGTTTACTACTATAGTCTATCACCAATAGCCATTCCTGTCTGGTCGTGTTCAGCTGTCATATGATGTTGGACTGAATCGTTTTATGTTTTATGACTGAATGTTTTACTTCTGTTCTTCAAATCGTTTTATTTCTACACTCTCCACATCCATTCTTCTTATCCGCTCCTCTAATAATGGGCAGTATTTACAAATGAATGCTTCTACTCTCCTCCCATTAAATTAAGAGAGATCAAAGGGCTAATTGAAGAAACAGCATGTTGTTTGGATTTACAGCTAAGGGAGTTCTCTCCTGAGAGAGAATTAACAAGGCCAAGGGACCAGACCCAAATGGACATAATGTTAAAGTAATCCCAGACCACTCTCTGATGTAATGGAATTTCAATGAAGAGCAAGGTGTGTCAAACTAATTTAGAAGTTTGAGGGATATCGTACTTTTTAAAAATTTGCTTACGGCACCTGGTAATCTCAGGCGGTCTCCCTTCCCAGTACTAACCAGGCCCGACCCTGAACAGGCGTATTCGCGATAGTATGGCACAAGGAGTCAATAGAGCAGGATCAGCCAAAGAATGTCGCTGGGCCAATTTTGCGCAGTGCAAGGCATATCGTATCTTATTTTACTGATAACTCTGAACTTCATAAACTGAAATTATTCATCGTGGAAAAACAGTTTGAAATATGCAAAATTCGAATGATATATCATTTACTCAATATTAATAACGTTGAGCAGTGAAGTTTTGCTGAAGGCAAGGAGATGTCAAAACTTCCAATTATCCTCGGCCATAAAAAATCTAACTTTCAGTATTTCTGTCAAGCCTGTTTGGAAATCTCTGCCAGAATTGGTTCATGATTGAACTTTGGCTTTTAAAGACGTGTTCACATTGGCAGTTTGAAGTGACTCAAATCCGCCTTCGTAGGTGGTTTGAAGTGAGATATAAATCTGTTTCCAGGCCATGTGACTTGTGTAAAACCTCAAGTGGTTTTTAGACTTTTATTCAGCATATCTTGTTGCTTGCTAGCTACTCTGTTGACAGTTTGACAAGAACATCTGGGAGCTAAATAGCTTGTTAATTGTTTACAAAACAAATGACTGAATGTGCTAAAAAGCTAAGCAGCTACCTAGCTAGCTAGTTGACTGCTGTGGCTTGCTAGTTAACTGATGTGGCAAGCTAGTTGACTGCTCTGGCTAGCTAGTTAACTAGTGTGGCTAGCTAGTTGACTGATGTGGCAAGCTAGTTGACTGATCTGGCTAGCTAGTTAACTAGTGTGGCTAGCTAGTTAACTAGTGTGGCTAGCTACTTAACTAGTGTAACTAGCTAGTTGACTGCTGTGGCTAGCTAATTAACTAGTGTACATAGCTAGTTGACTGCTGTGGCTAGCTAGTTGACTGCTGTGGCTAGCTAATTAACTAGTGTAGCTAGCTAGTTGACTGCTGTGGCTAGCTAGTTGACTGCTGTGGCTAGCTAGTTGACTGCTGTGGCTAGCTAGTTAACTAGTGTGGCTTGCTAGTTGACTGCTGTGGCTAGCTAGTTAACTGGTGTGGCTAGCTAGTTGACTGCTGTGGCTAGCTAGTTAACTAGTGTGGCAAGCTAGTTGACTGGTGTGGCTAGCTAGTTAACTGCTGTGGCTATCTAGTTGACTGATGTGGCTAGCTAGTTGACTGCTGTGGCTAGCTAGTTGACTGCTGTGGCTAGCTAGTTGACTGCTGTGGCTAGCTAGTTAACTAGTGGGGCTAGCTAGTTGACTGCTGTGGCTAGCTAGTTAATTCGTGTGGCTAGCTAGTTAACTAGTGTGGCTAGCTAGTTGACTGCTGTGGCTAGCTAGTTAACTAGTGTGGCTAGCTAGTTGACCGCTGTGGATAGCTAGTTGACTGCTGTGGCCAGCTAGTTGACTGCTGTGGCTAGCTAGTTAACTAGTGTGGCTAGCTAGTTGACTGCTGTGGCTAGCTAGTTAATTCGTGTGGCTAGCTAGTTAACTAGTGTGGCTAGCTAGTTGACTGCTGTGGCTAGCTAGTTAACTAGTGTGGCTAGCTAGTTGACCGCTGTGGATAGCTAGTTGACTGCTGTGGCCAGCTAGTTGACTGCTGTGGCTAGCTAGTTAACTAGTGTGGCTAGCTAGTTGACTGCTGTGGCTAGCTAGTTAACTAGTGTGGCTAGCTAGTTGACTGCTGTGGCTAGCTAGTTGACTGCTGTGGCTAGCTAGTTGACTGCTGTGGCTAGCTAGTTGACTGCTGTGGCCAGCTAGTTGACTGCTGTGGCTAGCTAGTTGACTGCTGTGGCCAGCTAGTTGACTGCTGTGGCCAGCTAGTTGACTACTGTGGCTAGCTAGTTGACTGCTGTGGCCAGCTAGTTGACTGCTGTGTCCAGCTAGTTGACTGTTGTGGCCAGCTAGTTGACTGCTGTGGCCAGCTAGTTGACTGCTGTGGCCAGCTAGTTAACTGATGTGGCAAGCTAGTTGACTGCTCTGGCTAGCTAGTTAACTAGTGTGGCTAGCTAGTTGACTGATGTGGCAAGCTAGTTGACTGATCTGGCTAGCTAGTTAACTAGTGTGGCTAGCTAGTTAACTAGTGTGGCTAGCTACTTAACTAGTGTAACTAGCTAGTTGACTGCTGTGGCTAGCTAATTAACTAGTGTACATAGCTAGTTGACTGCTGTGGCTAGCTAGTTGACTGCTGTGGCTAGCTAATTAACTAGTGTAGCTAGCTAGTTGACTGCTGTGGCTAGCTAGTTGACTGTTGTGGCTAGCTAGTTGACTGCTGTGGCTAGCTAGTTAACTAGTGTGGCTTGCTAGTTGACTGCTGTGGCTAGCTAGTTGACTGCTGTGGCTAGCTAGTTAACTAGTGTGGCTTGCTAGTTGACTGCTGTGGCTAGCTAGTTAACTGGTGTGGCTAGCTAGTTGACTGCTGTGGCTAGCTAGTTAACTAGTGTGGCAAGCTAGTTGACTGGTGTGGCTAGCTAGTTAACTGCTGTGGCTATCTAGTTGACTGATGTGGCTAGCTAGTTGACTGCTGTGGCTAGCTAGTTGACTGCTGTGGCTAGCTAGTTGACTGCTGTGGCTAGCTAGTTAACTAGTGTGGCTAGCTAGTTGACTGCTGTGGCTAGCTAGTTAATTCGTGTGGCTAGCTAGTTAACTAGTGTGGCTAGCTAGTTGACTGCTGTGGCTAGCTAGTTAACTAGTGTGGCTAGCTAGTTGACCGCTGTGGATAGCTAGTTGACTGCTGTGGCCAGCTAGTTGACTGCTGTGGCTAGCTAGTTAACTAGTGTGGCTAGCTAGTTGACTGCTGTGGCTAGCTAGTTAATTCGTGTGGCTAGCTAGTTAACTAGTGTGGCTAGCTAGTTGACTGCTGTGGCTAGCTAGTTAACTAGTGTGGCTAGCTAGTTGACCGCTGTGGATAGCTAGTTGACTGCTGTGGCCAGCTAGTTGACTGCTGTGGCTAGCTAGTTAACTAGTGTGGCTAGCTAGTTGACTGCTGTGGCTAGCTAGTTAACTAGTGTGCCTAGCTAGTTGACTGCTGTGGCTAGCTAGTTGACTGCTGTGGCTAGCTAGTTGACTGCTGTGGCTAGCTAGTTGACTGCTGTGGCCAGCTAGTTGACTGCTGTGGCTAGCTAGTTGACTGCTGTGGCCAGCTAGTTGACTGCTGTGGCCAGCTAGTTGACTACTGTGGCTAGCTAGTTGACTGCTGTGGCCAGCTAGTTGACTGCTGTGTCCAGCTAGTTGACTGTTGTGGCCAGCTAGTTGACTGCTGTGGCCAGCTAGTTGACTGCTGTGGCCAGCTAGTTGACTGCTGTGGCCAGCTAGTTGACTGTTTTGGCCAGCTAGTTGACTGCTGTGGCCAGCTAGTTGACTGCTGCGGCCAGCTAGTTGACTGCTGCGGCCAGCTAGTTGACTGCTGTGGCCAGCTAGTTGACTGCTGTGGCCAGCTAGTTGACTGCTGTGGCTAGCTAGTTGACTGCTGTGGCTAGCTAGTTGACTGCTGTGGCTAGCTAGTTGACTGCTGTGGCTAGCTAGTTGACTGCTGTGGCCAGCTAGTTGACTGCTGTGGCCAGCTAGTTGACTACTGTGGCTAGCTAGTTGACTGCTGTGGCCAGCTAGTTGACTGCTGTGTCCAGCTAGTTGACTGCTGTGGCCAGCTAGTTGACTGCTGTGGCCAGCTAGTTGACTGCTGTGGCCAGCTAGTTGACTGCTGTGGCCAGCTAGTTGACTGTTTTGGCCAGCTAGTTGACTGCTGTGGCCAGCTAGTTGACTGCTGCGGCCAGCTAGTTGACTGCTGCGGCCAGCTAGTTGACTGCTGTGGCCAGCTAGTTGACTGCTGTGGCCAGCTAGTTGACTGCTGTGGCTAGCTAGTTGACTGCTGTGGCTAGCTAGTTGACTGCTGTGGCTAGCTAGTTGACTGCTGTGGCTAGCTAGTTGACTGCTGTGGCCAGCTAGTTGACTGCTGTGGCCAGCTAGTTGACTGCTGTGGATAGCTAGTTGACTGTTGTGGCCAGCTAGTTGACTGCTGTGGCTAGCTAGTTGACTGATGTGGGTAGCTAGTTGACTGCTGTGGGTAGCTAGTTGACTGCTGTGGGTAGCTAGTTGACTGCTGTGGGTAGCTAGTTGACTGATGTGGGTAGCTAGTTGACTGCTGTGGGTAGCTAGTTGACTGCTGTGGGTAGCTAGTTGACTGCTGTGGGTAGCCAAAAATGACTTGTTTTGAAAGTTGGGGGCATCTTATCCTTTGATGAGTTAAAAGTGTTCTTACATCATGATTTTAAACATTAAAAGGAACTGGGAAATGTCCATGTTTTCACCTTAGGTTGCTATCTAACTTCTGAGTGATAGAAAGCACGAGCGCCACTACAAATCAGCCTTCACTACTGCGCACACACCCGTCATTACTATGACAACTAGCATAGCCATGTAGGCATATGACTGCAGTCCGATCACACACAAATAACTTGGTCGCTTGGAACTGGCTGTTTGGACAGTCAGTTATATTGCAAAATGGATTTTGGAAAAAACACAAATGATTTGAGCATTAAGGCCTGCAGTGTGAACATGGCTTTAGACCCCAAGTCATGCAGCCAGGGCTGTCTAATATAATAAAATACAGAGTAAAATCTCATGCAAACAAGGACATGCAGAGGACTGTAGATGTGCTTGTTAGATGTTATGCCCACTACATATCATTGAGTGGTATTTGACTGGTTTCTCAGAGCCCAGACACACAGGGCTGTCTAAACAAAAAATACAATGTCACATACTGTAGGTAAGGATTCAACTCACTGGTTAGTCAGGTCTGCAGAGCATTGGACTCACACATGTAAATGCAGAGAACTATGCATTCTATAGTGATCAATAGTGGGATTGGCCTATTCATCAGATGATAAAAAATGCAGTTATTATTTTTTTATTAAAAAATATAACATGATGGATAATGTACAGTACCAGTCAAATATTTTAGAACACCTACTCGTTCAGGGGCATTTCTATTTTTTGACTATTTTTTACATTGTAGAATACTAGTGAAGACATCAAAACTATGAAAAAACACATATAAAATCATGTATTAACCAAAAAAGCTTATTTTATATTTGAGATTCTTCAAAGTAGCCACCCTTTGCCTTGATGACAGCTTTAGACAATGTTGGCATTCTCTCAACCAGCTTCATGACGTAGTCAACTGGAATGCATTCCAATTAACAGGTGTGCCTTTTTAAAAGTTAAATAGTGGAATTTCTTTCCTTCTTAATGTGTTTGAGCCAATTAGTTGTGTTGTGATAAGGTAGGGGTGGTATACAGAAGATAGACCTATTTGATAAAAGACCAAGTCCATATTATGGCAAGAACAGCTCAAATAAGCAAAGAGAAACGACAGTCCATTAAATCAAATCAAATCAAATTTTATTAGTCACATACACATGGTTAGCAGATGTTAATGCGAGTGTAGCGAAATGCTTGTGCTTCTAGTTCCGACAATGCAGTAATAACAACAAGTAATCTAACCTAACAATTCCACAACTACTACCTTATACACACAAGTGTAAAGGGATAAAGAATATGTACATAAAGATATATGAATGAGTGATGGTACAGAACGGCATAGGCAAGATGCAGTAGATGGTATAGAGTACGGTATATACATATGAGATGAGTACTGTAGGGTATGTAAATTATTTTAAGACATGAAGGTCAGTCAATCCAGACAATTTCAAGAACTTTGAAAGTTTCTTCAAGTGTAGTTGCAAAAACCATCAAGCACTAAAATGAAACTGGCTCTTGAGGACTGCCACAGGAATGGAAGACCCAGAGTTACCTCTGCTGCAGAGGATAAGTTCATTAGAGTTACCAGCCTCAGACATTTTTGCCCAAATAAATGCTTCACAGAGTTCAAGTAACAGACACATCTCAAAATGGACTGTTCAGAGGAGACTGCGTGAATCAGGGCTTCATGGTTTAATTGCTGCAAAGAAACCACTACTAAAGAACACCAATAAAAAGAACAGACTTGATTGGGCCAAGAAACACGAGCAATGGACATTAGAACGGTGAAAATCTGGGATTTTTGGTTCCGTGTCTTTGTGAGACGCAGAGTAGGTGAACGGATGATCTCCGCATGTGTGGTTCCCACCATGAAGCATGGAGGAGGTGGTGTGATGGTGTGGGGGTACATTGCTGGTGACACTGTCAGTGATGTATTTATAATTCAAGGCACACTTAACCAACATGGCTAGCACAGAATTCTGCAGCGATACGCCATCCCATCTGATTTACGCTTAGTGGGACTATCATTTGTTTTTCAACAGGACAATGACCCAACACACCTACAGGCTGTGTAAGGGCTATTTGACCAAGAGGGAAAGTGATGGAGTTTTGCATCAGATGATGGCCTCCACAATCACCCGACCTCATCCCAATTCAGATGGTTTGGGATGAGTTGGACCGCGGAGTGAAATAAAAAAAAGCAAACAACAGGTGCTCTGCATATGTGGGAACTCCTCCAAGACTGTTGGGAAAGCATTCCAGGTGAAGCTGGTTGAGATAATGCCAAGAGTGTGCAAAGCTGTCATCAATGCTATTTTGAAGAATCAAAAATATAAAATCTATTTTGATTTGTTTACCACTTTTTTGGTTACGATGTCTTCAATATTATTCTACAATGTAGAAAATAGTAAAAAATTAAGAAAAGCCCTTGAACAAATAGGTGTGTCCAAACTTTTGACTGGTACTGTGTGACAAGTGCAGTCCTATTGCTGACTGCCATCTGTCCAGCATATCGTATTCCACCTTGTGGAACAAGCTGTTACACATCCGAGTACTACTATGTCCACTTTACATTCCCCAACCCGAGAAAACAGCCATGATTGGCATTATGATGTCCTCTCCATCTTAACCCTTCTTCCCTCTCTCCTCAGATTCCTCAGATCAGCTATGCCTCCACGGCCCCGGAGCTGAGCGACGACCGACGATATGATTTCTTCTCTCGCGTGGTGCCCCCGGACTCTTTTCAAGCCCAAGCCATGGTGGACATAGTCAAGGCCATGGGCTGGAACTACATATCTACCGTAGCATCAGAAGGATCCTATGGAGAGAAGGGAGTGGATACCTTCCATCAGCTGTCCAGAGAATCAGGTCAGTCTCAAAGTGATCTATCTGGGGAATGTTCTCTAATGTTCTCTAATGTTCTCCAATGTTCTCTAATGTTCTCTAATGTTCTCCAATGTTCTCCAATGTTCTCTAATGTTCTCCAATGTTCTCTAATGTTCTCCATTGTTCTCTTATGTTATCTTATGTTCTCTAATGTTCTCTAATGTGCATATTGTAAGGGTGTCAAGTGGATTCACTTCTGAATTGATTAAATGATCAAGTAATTTAAATGATCCTCAAGTGGAATGACATCATATGGTAACCACTGTAGGCTACAAGTTAGAGACAACTCAGTTTATTTGGAAGATATGTCCCCGGAGTTTGGTGTGGTAAACCTTGTATGTACAGCATGTATGCTAGAATGGTTAAACATATAGACCTACTGTACTATAATGTCAACTAAACAATTTCACTCTAGCTTTAGGAAGACATTGATTTTCACACTGACCTCTTTTGTTCATTAGCAAAGACAGCTAACCGATTGTTTTTGGATAGCGATCGTTTTAGTTTTTAGAGATTCCCATATCAATGTTAATCAAATAGACAATACAACAATATCTGGTTGACAAAATAAGAGCCTATAAGATTGTCTTCTGTAGGTACCAGAGGAAACAGAGTTGGGAGGCTGTTGAAGCCATAGCAACCATCTGGCCCGTGACGACACCCTCCCTGAGATGCCTCACGGTCTGACAGCTGGCTTTAGTCTTGCCCTGTCAGATAGTATTGGTGACTTAGAGTGATGGAGTGTTGTGTACACAGGGTCCCGAGGTCAAGCCCCGGGTCAGGAAGACAGGGAACGAACTTACTCTGCTAGATTTCCATGAGAGGAACTTTAGGCAGCAGAAATATTCTAGTTTATAAGCTAACAAGATGGACAGCCTGCTATTTTTTTTTTATATATATATATTTATTTTTTAACCTTAATTTAACTTGGCAAGTCAGTTAAAATGTTGTTCTTAAGAACAAAAACATAATTTGATTAATGTGTCATTTTGTTGCCTACAGTTTGCTCTGCGGTGCAGTTAGACAGAGGTATACGCTTTAACATAATCACTTACTGGTTCACACCTGCCAATAAAATCACAGTTAACAGGTCTAATAAAGCCAGTGTAAAAAGCCTGTTAATTTCATCTGCCCTAACATCCTCTGTTATCTCCCTTTATTAATTACAGGATGAGTATGATACAGCTACCAAATGGCACCCTATAGTGCATTACTTTCACCCAGGTCTCTCTCTCTCTCTCTCTCTCTCTCTCTCTCTCTCTCTCTCTCTCTCTCTCTCTCTCTCTCTCTCTCTCTCTCTCTCTCTCTCTCTCTCTCTCTCTCTCTCTCTCTCTCTCTCTCTCTCTCTCTCTCTCTCTCTCTCTCTCTCTCTCTCTCTCTCTCTCTCTCTCTATATATATATGTAGGGAATAGGTTGCCATTTGGGACGTAGAACTGTTACACAACAGTTTAATGAGCATCTTATTCACCAAAAGGGCTTTCTCTTCCTGGTTTCAGGGTTTTGTTCTGTATCGTTCTGGGTTATCTACTGACGGCGAACCACTCCCATAATCCTCTACTCTATTGGTCCGAGTGTGTTTGTGTGTGTGTATGTGTTTCTTTGTTTTTTTGGGGTGGGAGGTTTAACCCGCCCAAATTTCTCCCCACACATCAGCTGACTAATTAGGCTCAGCCATTTCCAATGGGCCGTGGAGGGAGGAAATATCTACAGCACATTGATTATTCATGCAGCGGACTGAAGAATAGATTAGAGAAGGATTTGAAATCTGCCACTTTTTCTGGGCAGGGAGGACAGACTTTGTTAAACATCCATGGAAACTGATTAGATATGAAACTCCAGCAAGACTTTTTAAACTTCACACTTTCAAACTTGCAATTGATCATAAACCAATGTTTCAGTCGTCAATAGACCAGTGTACTGCTGGATGTTCCTGTATATATTCAGCAGACGGTTTCTCCATTCCAGGTTTCACTATTGGGTGGTTAGATTTAACTTTATTATTTTATTTTTTCTTAAACCTCCATGGAAAATAATACTTTATTTTTGTAAAGCAATACAGAGGCGTGCCTGACATGTCTTTATTTGGCTTTGGATTCGCTTGAGACAATATGTACAATGGAAGATGATGTGTACCGTGCTCTGTAGAGGGTTACAGTGCATTGGTGTGGGCGAATAGTAGTCTAAATAATCACAAAGTACGAGAGAATTGCCTGAAGATGGTTGACCTCCAACCCTTCAGAAGTTTGTGTGGATATGCCCTGGCTCCAAACAATATCAACCTGCCTCAGCAAGACTAGTTGTTCTGTAGCTGTATCATAAGGAAGCTTCTGTCTTCCTCAAGGAGTGGATAATGTTACTGTATGTAGCCTTGTGAACCAGCCTTCTGTCTTCCTCAAGGATTGGATAATTGTACTGTATGTAGCCTTGTGAACCAGCCTTCTGTCTTCCTCAAGGAGTGGATAATGTTACTGTATGTAGCCTTGTGAACCAGCCTTCTGTCTTCCTCAAGGAGTGGATAATTGTACTGTATGTAGCCTTGGGAACCAGCCTTCTGTCTTCCTCAAGGAGTGGATAATGTTACTGTATGTAGCCTTGTGAACCAGCCTTCTGTCTTCCTCAAGGATTGGATAATTGTACTGTATGTAGCCTTGTGAACCAGCCTTCTGTCTTCCTCAAGGAGTGGATAATTGTACTGTATGTAGCCTTGTGAACCAGCCTTCTGTCTTCCTCAAGGAGTGGATAATTGTACTGTATGTAGCCTTGTGAACCAGCCTTCTGTCTTCCTCAAGGAGTGGATAATTGTACTGTATGTAGCCTTGTGAACCAGCCTTCTGTCTTCCTCAAGGAGTGGATAATGTTACTGTATGTAGCCTTGGGAACCAGCCTTCTGTCTTCCTCAAGGAGTGGATAATTGTACTGTATGTAGCCTTGTGAACCAGCCTTCTGTCTTCCTCAAGGAGTGGATAATGTTACTGTATCCGTGTGAACCAGCCTTCTGTCTTCCTCAAGGAGTGGATAATGATAATGTTGGTCACATCTTTCTGTTAAGGGGTTTGATTGACTCAAGCAAAAGGACGACAATCATTTTGGTTGAACTTTTAATAGCACTCTGATCTGAATTACACAAGTATGTGATCCCCTTCTACCCATAGAGAGTGATCCCCTTCTACCCAGAGAGAGTGATCCATTATTCCCAGAGAGAGTGATCCCTTCTACCCAGAGAGAGTGATCCCCTTCTACCCAGAGAGAGTGATCCCTTATTTCCAAAGGTATGATCCCTTCTACCCAGAGAGAGTGATTCCTTCTACCCAGAGAGAGTGATCCCTTCTACCCAGAGAGAGTGATCCCTTCTACCCAGAGAGAGTGATCCCTTCTACCCAGAGAGAGTGATCCCCTTCTACCCAGAGAGAGTGATCCCTTCTACCCAGAGAGAGTGATCCCTTCTACCCAGAGAGAGTGATCCCCTTCTACCCAGAGAGAGTGATCCCTTCTACCCAGAGAGAGTGATCCCCTTCTACCCAGAGAGAGTGATTCATCCTACCCAGAGTGTGATCCCTTCTTCTCTGGTGCTTGTGCTTGGCTATGTTTCTCTCATCGATATACTCTACATGACCAAAAGTATATGGACAGCTGCTCGTCGAACATCTCATTCCAAAATCTTGGGCTTTAATATGGAGTTGGTTTCCCTCCTTTGCTGCTATAACAGCCACCACTGTTCTAGGAAGGCTTTCCACTAGATGTTGGAACATTGCTGCGGGACTTGCTACCACTCAGTGACAAGAGTATTAGTAAGGTTGGGTACTGATGTTGGGTGATTAGGCCTGGCTCGCAGTCACCGTTCCAATTCATCTCAAAGGTGTTTGATGGGGTTGAGGTCAGGGCTCTGTGCTTTGTGCACGGGGGCATTGTCATGCTGAAACAGGAAAGGGCCTTCCCCAAACTGTTGCCACAAAGTTGAAAGTGCAGAATCGTCTAGAATGGCATTGTATGCTGTAGCGTTAAGATGTCCCTTCTCTGGAAATATGGGGCCAAGATCAAACCATGAAAAACAGCCCCAGACCATTATTCCTCCTTCACCTAACTTTACAGTTGGCACTATGCATTCGGGCCGGTAGCATTCTCCTGACATCTGCCAATCCCAAATTCATCCAGATGGTGAAGTGTGATTCATCACTCCAGAGAACGTGTTTCCACTGCTCCAGAGTCCAATGGAGGTGAGCTTTACACCACTCCAGCCGACAGACACTTGGCTTTGTGCATGATGATCTTAGGCTTGTGTGCGGCTGCTCGGCCATGGAAACCCATTTCATGATGCTCCCGACAAACAGTTATTGTGCTGACGTTGCATCCAGAGGCAGTTTGGAAACTCGCTATTGAGTGTTGCAACCGAGGACAGATGAACACTCGGCGGTCCCGTTTTGTGAGGTTGTGTGGCCTACCACTTTGCGGCTGAGCCGTTGTTGCTCCTAGACTTTTCCACTTCACAATAACAGCACTTACAGTTATCCGGGGGCAGCTTTAACACTGAGCTCTTCAGTACGGGCCATTCTACTGTAAATGTTTGTCTATGGAGATTGCATGGCGGTGGGCTCGATTGTATACTGTGGCTGAAGTAGCTGAATCCTCTAATTTGAAGGGTTGTCCACATACTTTTGTATATATAGTGCATATACTGTATGTACAGTATCACGTCCTTGAAATAGGTTCAACGCATGTTGATATTAACCCATTTTCATAAAGAGTCTCAGAGTAGGATCTGGGATACGTTTCACCATCTTAGATTAAAATGAATAAGATTTAATTGGATAGGGCGAATGGATCCTAATACTGAGATGTAGACACAGAACACGAGACAAGGGGCAACACCAGGATATGTCTGCTAGCCTAGCCTAGATGTGTATAGCAAATATATAAAATCACGAAATTACTGAGGTAAGAAATCATGAGGATTTCAGAGTCTAGACTGTAGATGTCAGCTGTGTTATTGTCACGTCTGAGGACCAACGCAGGGGGGCTTGTTTGTTTGTTGTACTGGAACACCAATATGTCCTGGAACACCAATATGCCCTGGAACACCAATATGTACTGGAATACCATTATGTACTGGAACACCAATATACACTGGAACACCAATATATCCTGGAACACCAATATATCCTGGAACACCAATATGTACTGGAACACCAACATGTACTTGAACACCAAGATGTACTGGAACACCAATATGTACTGGAACACCAACATGTCCTGGAACACCAATATGTACTGGAACACCAATATATCCTGGAACACCAAATATATCCTGGAACACCAATATGTACTGGAACACCAATATGTACTGGAACACCAATATGTACTGGAACACCAATATACACTGGAACACCAATATGTACTGGAACACCAAGATGTACTGGAACACCAATATACACTGGAACACCAATATGTATTGGAACACCAACATTTACTGGAACACCAAGATGTACCGGAACACCAATATACACTGGAACACCAGCATGTACTGGAACACCAATATGTACTGGAACACCAACATGTACTGGCACACCAACTTGTACTGGAACACCAATATATACTGGAACACCAATATGTACTGGAACACCAACATGTACTGGAACACCAATATACACTGCACCACCAATATGTACTGGAACACCAATATGTACTGGAACACCAACATGTACTGGAACACCAATATATACTGGAACACCAACATGTACTGGAACACCAGCATGTACTGGAACACCAATATATACTGGAACACCAATATGTACTGGAACACGAACATGTACTGGAACACCAATATGTACTGGAACACCAATATGTACTGGAACACCAACATGTGCTGGAACACCAGCATGTCCTGGAACACCAGCATGTACTCGAACACCAGTATATCCTGGAACACCAATATACACTGGAACACCAATATGTACTGGAACACCAACATGTACTGGAACACCAATATATACTGGAACACCAATATGTACTGGAACACCAATATGTACTGGAACACCAATATGTACTGGAACACCAATATATACTGGAACACCAATATACGCTGGAAAACCAACATGTACTGGAACACCAAGATGTACTGGAACACCAATATGTACTGGAACACCAACATGTACTGGAACACCAATATATACTGGAACACCAACATGTAATGGAACACCAATATGTACTGGAACACCAGCATGTACTGGAACACCAATATTTACTGGAACACCAATATGTACTGGAACACCAATATGTACTGGAACACCAGCATGTACTGGAACACCAATATGTACTGGAACACCAATATGTACTGGAACACCAACATGTACTAGAACACCAATATGTACTGGAACACCAATATGTACTAGAACACCAATATGTACTAGAACACCAATATGTACTGGAACACCAACATGTACTGGAACACCAATATGTACTGGAACACCAATATGTACTGGAACACCAATATGTACTGGAACACCAACATGTACTAGAACACCAATATGTACTGGAACACCAACATGTACTGGAACACCAATATGTACTAGAACACCAGTATGTACTAGAACACCAGTATGTACTGGAACACCAACATGTACTGGAACACCAATATGTACTGGAACACCAATATGTACTGGAACACCAAGATGTACTGGAACACCAATATGTACTAGAACACCAATATGTACTGGAACACCAACATGTACTGGAACACCAGTATGTACTAGAACACCAGTATGTACTAGAACACCAGTATGTACTGGAACACCAACATGTACTGGAACACCAATATGTACTGGAACACCAATATGTACTAGAACACCAATATGTACTGGAACACCAATATGTACTGGAACACCAATATGTACTGGAACACCAATATGTACTGGAACACCAATATGTACTAGAACACCAATATGTGCTGGAACACCAATATGTACTGGAACACCAATATGTACTAGAACACCAATATGTACTGGAACACCAATATGTACTGGAACACCAATATGTACTGGAACACCAATATGTACTGGAACACCAATATGTACTGGAACACCAATATGTACTAGAACACCAATATGTACTGGAACACCAATATGTACTGGAACACCAACATGTACTGGAACACCAGTATGTACTGGAACACCAATATGTACTGGAACACCAGTATGTCCTGGAACACCAACATGTACTGGGAAACCAAGATGTATCCTGGGATACCAACATGTGCAGCGTTTGAATGCACCATAAATACCCAGAGATGAAAGGTGTGCTCAAAACTGTTGCCAACATCTGCCAGCAAGTGACGGAATACACAGCCCTTGTTGTGAACCACATACTTTCCTAGAAGAAGACTCCCCTGTCAAGTCAAATAACTGATGTCGGCAGCAAATCAGGCTAGCAGTTTAATTTGTGTACCACCAGTCTCAACCCTTTACAGCCATACGGACACACATCTAGTTCTGTTCATGTAATGTAATCTGTCTCTCAGGGTTGCATTCCAAATGGCATCCTATTCCTATTTTTAGTGCACTACTTTTTTGATCATGGCCCGTAGGGCTCTACAGGGAATAGCTTGCCATTTGGGACTCATGCTCTGTCTCCTGGACACTATCTGGAGCTGGGAATCATGGTGGTCAGCTGTAGTTTAGACTTTCCCATTTACCTGCTTGTCTTGTATGGTTAGTGGCCTGTTTATCTTGTTCTGTAAACACGGATGATGGACCCATTAGCCTGCTGTTTCTGTCTGCGTCATTGCTGGTGGTCTTACAGTAATATATATTTGTTTTAAAGTAACCTTTATTTAACTTGGCAAGTCAGTTATGAACAAATTCATATTTTACAGTGATGTCCTACCCCGGGCCAAACTCAGACGACCCTTGGCCAATAGTACGCTGCCCTATGGGACTCTCAATCACGTCCGGATGTGATACAGCCTGGAATCAAACTATAGGGACTATAGTGACACCTATTGTACTAAGATACAGTGCCTTAGACCACTGCGTTACTCAGGAGCCCTACCTTTCATTTAGAGGTAGCTAGACAGACTGGTTAAGTCATGGCTAACGTGGAGAATTTTATGGTTATTATAAACATGTATGCTAGTGCTTCAATAATGACACAAACTGATTTATGGTAGACTTGATGGATTTGCATAGACACTACTGTACTTAACTGATTTGTATAAGTATGAATCCATTATAGTTGACGAATGGGGACGTTTATGTGATCCAGTACACAGGACGTCGAGAGATGCCTTCAAAACCCTCCACTAGGGGCATCGGTGGGAGCTACTACCATAGAGTAGGCTTGGGTTTTGCTAGGGTATTGTGGACAGGGTAGGCTTGGGTTTTGCTAGGGTATTGTGGACGGGGTAGGCTTGGGTTTTGCTAGGGTATTGTGGACGGGGTAGGCTTGGGTTTTGCTAGGGTATTGTGGACGGGGTAGGCTTGGGTTTTGCGAGGGTATTGTGGACGGGGTAGGCTTGGGTTTTGCTAGGGTATTGTCGACGGGGTAGACTTGGGTTTTGCTAGGGTATTGTGGACGGGGTAGGCTTGGGTTTTGCTAGGCTATTGTGGACAGGGTAGGCTTGGGTTTCACTAGAGTATTGTGGATAGGGTAGGCTTGGGTTTTGCTAGGGTATTGTGGATAGGGTAGGCTTGGGTGTTGTTAGGGTTTTGTGGACAGGGTAGGCTTGGGTTTTGCTAGGGTATTGTGGATAGGGTAGGCGTGGGTGTTGTTAGGGTATTGTGGATAGGGTAGGCTTGGGTGTTGTTAGGGTATTGTGGATAGGGTAGGCTTGGGTGTTGTTACGGTATTTGTCGATATGGTAGGCTTGGGTTTTGCTAGGGTATTGTGGATAGGGTAGGCTTGGGTGTTGTTAGGGTATTGTGGATAGGGTAGGTTTGGGTTTTGCTAGGGTATTGTGGACCGGGTAGGCTTGGGTTTTGCTAGGGTATTGTGGACGGGGTAGGCTTGGGTTTTGTTAGGGTGCTGTGGATGGGGATGGAGGATGTGCATAAGCCGCGGGCTCCGGCTATAGCTGTCTCTGTCTCTTAAATTCTCTCTCTCCCCTTCTCTCCTATCCCCTTCTCTCCTCTCCTCTCCTCTCCTCTCCTCTCCTCTCCTCTCCTCTCCTCTCCTCTCCTCTCCTCTCCTCTCCTCCATCATTCATCCAACCTTCTCTCCTAACCCTCCTTCTCTACACCAGTACTGCCAGTGGCCTTATATTATATACAGAGTGGATATCTTGTCACTGGTTCTCACTAAAGTACATTATTACATTGTCCTTTCAAGATTGTCATTCCAAGTATTCATTCCAATATGGCGTAGCAGTCAGACGTCTTTGTCTTCGTCTTGTCGTGTCCCATGTATACATATTTTTAGATATTCTTTCTTCACATATCTTTTTTTATATTTTTCTTAACCTGAAGTTCAAAATACTCTCCTGCAATCCGCCTCACCCAATGAGGTATGGATCTGCTATTTTCTTTACTTTTGAACTGGAACCCCCAACAGAAGCTAGCAAAAGCTAACTAACTATTAGCTAGTAGTCAGCTAGCCACTGCTAGCGGTCATCAGCTAACCTTTAGCCCGGACAACTCTTGCCAGTCCTAACTGCTATCCGAGTGGCCACTTCTGGCTAACTTCTCTGTCCCGAAGCAAGAACCAATTAGCCTGGAGCTAGCCTTTGCTAGGCCCATCTCCCGGCTAGCCGAAGAGGTCCATCAGCCCCTCCTTGGGCTACAATACCTATTTTGCCAATTGGCCTGGACCCCTTTTATGCCGACACGGAGCCCCGCCGATCCATCACGACTGGACTACCGACGTAATCTGCCTGAGGGTTTTTTTCAACTGGCTCCTCCGTTGCGACGTCCCCTGAATGCCCATCTGCTAGCCTGCTAGCCGCGGCCTGCTAGCTGTCTAGAGCAAATCGGACTGTTAGCTGAAGAGGCCCACCGGACAAATTCTTTGGCCACTATACCTATTTTGCCAATTGGCCTGGTTTACCACATGGAGACCTGCTGATCCATCACGACTGGTCTGCCGACGTAACAGCACGAGCGGGCTACAAAAGACTTCTCCGGCGCGACATGATTGGAAAGCTGCCGCGGTCATCCCCCTCTTCAACGGGGGAGACACTCTAGACCCAAAGTTCTACAGACCTATATATATCCTATCCTGCCTTTCTAAGGTCTTCGAAAGCCAAGTTAACAAACAGATCACCGACCAATTCGAATTCCACTATACCTTCTCCGCTATGCAATCTGGTTTCCGAGCTGGTCATGGCGCAGCTGGCGCACTTCAGCTGGCGCACCTCAGCCACGCTCAAGGTCCTAAACGATGTCATAACCGCCATCGATAAGAGACAATGCTGTGCAGCTGTATTCATCGACCTGGCCAAGGTTTTCGACTCTGTCAATCACCACATTCTTATCGGCAGACTCAACAGCCTTGGTTTCTCACATGACTGCCTTGCCTGGTTCACAAACTACTTCTCTGACAGTGTTCAGTGTGTCAAATCGGAGGGCCTGTTGTCCTGACCTCTGGCAGTCTCTGTGGGGGTGCCACAGGGTTCAATTCTCGGGCCGACTCTTTTCTCTGTATACATCAATGATGTCGCTGTTGCTGCTGGTGATTCTCTGATCCACCTCTGTGCAGACGACACCATTCTGTATACTTATGGCCCTTCTTTGGACACTGTGTTATCTAACATCCAGACGAGCTTCAATGCCATACAACTCTCATTCCGTGGCCTCCAACTGCTCTTGAATGCAAGTAAAACTAAATGCATGCTCTTCAACCGATCGCTGCCCACACCTGCCCGCCCTTCCAGCATCACTACTCTGGACTGTTCTGACTTAGAATATGGTACAACTACAAATACCTAGGTGTCTGGCTAGACTGTAAACTCTCCTTCCAGACTCACATTAAGCATCTCCAATCCAAAATTCAATCTAGAATCGGCTTCCTATTTCACAACAAAGTATCCTTCACTCATGCTGCCAAACGTACACTCGTAAAACTGACTATCCTACCGATCCTCGACTTCAGCAATGTCATTTACAAAATAGCCTCCAACACTCTACTCAGAAAATTGGATGCAGTCTATCACAGTGCCATCCGTTTTGTCACCAAAGCCCCATATACGACCCACCACTGCGACCTGTATGCTCTTGTTGGCTGGCCCTCACTTCATATTTGTTGCCAATCCCACTGGCTCCAGGTCATCTATAAGTATTTGCTAGGTAAAGCCCCACCTTATCTCAGCTCACTGCTCACCATAGCAGCACCCACCCGTAGAATGCGCTCCAGCAGGTATATTTCACTGGTCACCCCCAAAGCCAGTTCCTCCTTTGGCCGCATTTCCTTCCAGTTCTCTGCTGCCAATGACTGGAACGAACTGCAAAAATCATTGAAGCTGGAGACTCATATCTCCCTCACTAACTTTAAAGCAGCTCACAGATCACTGCACCTGTACATAGCCCATCTGTAAAAAGCCCATCCAACCACCTCATCCCCATACTGTTATCTTTTTTTTCTTTGCACCCCAGTATCTCTACTTGCACACTCATCTTCTGCACATCTATCACTCCAGCGTTTAATTGCTATATTGTAATTATCTTGCCAATGTGGCCTATTTATTGCCTTACCTCCCTTATCCTACCTCATTTGCACAGACTGTATGTATACTTTTTCTATTGTATTATTGACTGTATGTTTTGTTTATTCCATGTGTAACTCTGTGTTGTTGTTTGTGTCGCACTGCTTTGCTTTATCTTGTCCAGGTCGCAGTTGCAAATGAGAACTTGTTCTCAACTGGCCTACCTGGTTAAATAAGACCAATATGTCCAGAAACCTCTAAATCATATTCTGTTAATATTCTCTGATTGTCGTAGAGAAACACACTGGCTTTAACCTTACTAATGTATATAATGAGGTCATCCACGAGTCACCTCTTAGACAGAAACCTCTGAATCATATTGAGGTTTCATTGCTATGTTGGCATCCTTGTCTTTGTTTGTATGCAAGGTACAATGTGACAGTCCACATTATATTTGAAGGCAGCCTGTTCTATCTTCATCAAAATAGTATTTGTTTGGTTTTGGTATTCAACCGTGATTTTTTGGGGGGGGGGGACTGTGATTGTCGACCAATGAGAGCGTTGTTTCTGTGACCATGTTGATTTGATGTATTAGACATCGGAGAGAAAGGTTCGCAAGGCTGGCCTCATCGTGATGACATTTCAACCCCTATCTAATCAACGTATAATTGGGTTGGATCTAACGTGATGTGATTATATTTGTGATTTTAGATTGACTCAAAGAGAAGGCGTAACATATTCACACTAAGACTAAGAGATTTAACATCAATTCCTCAAATCCAGCACTGGAATTAAATGTTTCAAAACGCACGTAGAACAATATCAGATCACAGCAAGTAAAAAAAGGAAAGGAATTAAAAGTACTGATGTGGTATAGCATGTTGAGGGACAGAGGAAGAGACATTAAGTCTTAGTTCTAACTGGCTGTAGAGTGGTATAGCATGTTGAGGGACAGAGGAAGGGACATTAAGTCTTAGTTCTAACTGGCTGTAGAGTGGTATAGCATGTTGAGGGACAGAGGGAGAGACATTAAGTCTTAGTTCTAACTGGCTGTAGAGTGGTATAGCATGTTGAGGGACAGAGGAAGAGACATTAAGTCTTAGTTCTAACTGGCTGTAGAGTGGTATAGCATGTTGAGGGACAGAGGAAGGGACATTAAGTCTTAGTTCTAACTGGCTGTAGAGTGGTATAGCATGTTGAGGGACAGAGGAAGAGACATTAAGTCTTAGTTCTAACTGGCTGTAGAGTGGTATAGCATGCTGAGGGACAGAGGAAGGGACATTAAGTCTTAGTTCTAACTGGCTGTAGAGTGGTATAGCATGTTGAGGGACAGAGGAAGAGACATTAAGTCTTAGTTCTAACTGGCTGTAGAGTGGTATAGCATGTTGAGGGACAGAGGAAGAGACATTAAGTCTTAGTTCTAACTGGCTGTAGAGTGGTATAGCATGTTGAGGGACAGAGGAAGGGACATTAAGTCTTAGTTCTAACTGGCTGTAGAGTGGTATAGCATGTTGAGGGACAGAGGAAGGGACATTAAGTCTTAGTTCTAACTGGCTGTAGAGTGGTATAGCATGTTGAGGGACAGAGGAAGAGACATTAAGTCTTAGTTCTAACTGGCTGTAGAGTGGTATAGCATGTTGAGGGACAGAGGAAGGGACATTAAGTCTTAGTTCTAACTGGCTGTAGAGTGGTATAGCATGTTGAGGGACAGAGGAAGGGACACAAGGGCTGTTATGGTGCTAAGTTACATCTAGACTGGATGGCCGTAGTAATGTAATGTAGTCTTGTTACATCTAGACTGGATGGCTGTAGTAATGTAGTGTAGTCTGGTTACATCTAGACTGGATGGCCGTAGTAATGTAGTGTAGTCTGGTTACATCTAGACTGGATGGCTGTAGTAATGTAGTGTAGTCTGGTTACATCTAGACTGGATGGCTGTAGTAATGTAGTGTAGTCTGGTTACATCTAGACTGGATGGCTGTAGTAATGTAGTGTAGTCTGGTTACATCTAGACTGGATGGCTGTAGTAATGTAATGTAGTCTGGTTACATCTAGACTGGATGGCTGTAGTAATGTAGTGCAGTCTGGTTACATCTAGACTGGATGGTCGTAGTAATGTAGTGTAGTCTGGTTACATCTAGACTGGATGGCCGTAGTAATGTAGTGTAGTCTGGTTACATCTAGACTGGATGGCTGTAGTAATGTAGTGTAGTCTGGTTACATCTAGACTGGATGGCTGTAGTAATGTAGTGTAGTCTGGTTACATCTAGACTGGATGGTTGTAGTAATGTAGTGTAATCTGGTTACATGTAGACTGGATGGTTGTAGTAATGTAGTGTAGTCTGGTTACATCTAGACTGGATGGATGTAGTAATGTAGTGTAGTCTGGTTACATCTAGACTGGATGGCTGTAGTAATGTAGTGTAGTCTGGTTACATCTAGACTGGATGGCTGTAGTAATGTAGTGTAGTCTGGTTACATCTAGACTGGATGGTTGTAGTAATGTAGTGTAATCTGGTTACATCTAGACTGGATGGCTGTAGTAATGTATTGTAGTCTGGTTACATCTAGACTGGATGGATGTAGTAATGTAGTGTAGTCTGGTTACATCTAGACTGAATGGTTGTAGTAATGTAGTGTAGTCTGGTTACATCTAGACTGGATGGCTGTAGTAAGGTAGTGTAGTCTGGTTACATCTAGACTGGATGGATGTAGTAATGTAGTGTAGTCTGTTTACATCTAGACTGGATGGCTGTAGTAATGTAGTGTAGTCTGGTTACATCTAGACTGGATGGTTGTAGTAATGTAGTGTAGTCTGGTTACATCTAGACTGGATGGTTGTAGTAATGTAGTGTAGTCTGGTTACATCTAGACTGGATGGTTGTAGTAATGTAGTGTAGTCTGGTTACATCTAGACCGGATTGCTGTAGTAATGTAGTGTAGTCTGGTTACAGGTAGACTGGATGGTTGTAGTAATGTAGTGTAGTCTGGTTACATCTAGACTGGATGGTTGTAGTAATGTAGTGTAGTCTCGTTACATCTAGACCGGATGGTTGTAGTAATGTAGTGCAGTCTGGTTACATCTAGACTGGATGGCTGTAGTAATGTAGTGTAGTCTGGTTACATCTAGACTGGATGGCTGTAGTAATGTAGTGTAGTCTGGTTACATCTAGACTGGATGGTTGTAGTAATGTAGTGTAGTCTGGTTACATCTAGACTGGATGGCTGTAGATTGCTGTAGTAATGTAGTGCAGTCTGGTTACATCTAGACTGGATGGTCGTAGTAATGTAGTGTAGTCTGGTTACATCTAGACTGGATGGCCGTAGTAATGTAGTGTAGTCTGGTTACATCTAGACTGGATGGTTGTAGTAATGTAGTGTAGTCTGGTTACATCTAGACTGGATGGTTGTAGTATTGTAGTGTAGTCTGGTTACATCTAGACTGGATGGTTGTAGTAATGTAGTGTAATCTGGTTACATGTAGACTGGATGGCTGTAGTAATGTAGTGTAGTCTGGTTACATCTAGACTGGATGGTTGTAGTAATGTAGTGTAGTCTGGTTACATCTAGACTGGATGGTTGTAGTATTGTAGTGTAGTCTGGTTACATCTAGACTGGATGGTTGTAGTCTGGTTACATCTAGACTGGATGGTTGTAGTAATGTAGTCTGGTTACATCTAGACTGGATGACTGTAGTAATGTGGTGAAGTCTGGTTACATCTAGACTGGATGGCTGTAGATTGCTGTAGTAATGTGGTGTAGTCTGGTTACATCTATACTGGATGGCTGTAGATTGCTGTAGTAATGTGGTGTAGATTGTTGGAGCTGAGGAACATACAGTGCCTTGCAACAATAGTCATCCCCCTTGGAGTTTTTCCTATTTTGTTGCATTGCAACCTGTAATTTAAGTAGATTTTATTTGGATCCCACAGAGCACAATTAACTCCATTATTACAAAATGAGAGGGCTGCCCACCACAGCTCACCGACCAGGCAAGGAGGGCATTAATCAAAGATGCAACAAAAAGACCAAAGATAACCCTGAAGGAGCTGCAAAGCTCCACAGGAGAGATTGGAGTATCTGTCCATAGGACCACTTTAAGCCGTACACTCCACAGAGCAGGGCTTTACGGAAGAGTGTAAGCTATTGCTTACAGAAAGAAATTATAAAACACATTTGGTTTTCGCCAAAAGGCATGTGGGAGACTCCCCAAACATATGGAAGAAGGTACTCTGGTCAGATATGAGATGAGACTAACATTTAGCTTTTTGGCCATCAAGGAAAATGCTAAGTCTGGCACAAACCCAACACCTCTCATCACCCCGGGAAGACCATCCCCACAGTGAAGCATGGTGGTGGCAGCATCATGCTGTGGGTATGTTTTTCATCAGGCAGGGATTGAGAAACTGGTCAGAATTGAAGGAATGATGGATGCCGCTAAATACAGGGATATTCTTGAGGGAAACCTATTTCAGTCTTCCAGAGATTTGAGACTGGGACGGAGGTTCACTTTCCAGCAGGACAATGATCCTAAGCATACTGCTAAAGCAGCACTCGAGTGGTTTAAGGGGAAACATTTAAATGTCTTGGAATGACCTAGTCAAATCACAGACCTTAATCCAATTGAGAATCTGTGGTATGACTTAAAGATTGCTGTACACCAGCAGAACCCATCCAACTTGAAGGAGCTGGAGCAGTTTTGCCTTGAAGAAAGGGCAAAAATCCCAGTGGCTAGAGGTGCCAAGCTTGTAAAGACATACCCTAAGAGACTTGCAGCTGTAATTTCTGCAAAAGGTGGCTCTACAAAGTATTGACATTGGGAGGGATGAATAGTTAGGCATGCTCAAGTTCAGTTTTTTTTGTCTTATTTCTTGTTTGTTTCACAATAAAAACTATTTTGCATCTTTAAAGTGGTAGGCATGTTATGTAAATCAAATGATACAAACCCCCCCAAAATCTATTTTAGTTCCAGTCTGTCTGTCTGTCTGTCTGTCTGTCTGTCTGTCTGTCTGTCTGTCTGTCTGTCTGTCTGTCTGTCTGTCTGTCTGTCTGTCTGTCTGTCTGTCTGTCTGTCTGTCTGTCTGTCTGTCTGTCTGTCACTCTCTTTCTTTATCTCTCTCTCTTCTGATAAAATCATTCAGTCCTCTTTGGAGTGATCTTTTTCAATAATTCAATGGCCCTTGCATAATCAGTGGGTGGTATCTGAGGAAGAAACATCCCATCCCCTCTTGTATGTTCCTGATTATCCTGCAACCAGCCACACTGCACCAGACATGGCTACAAGCACCATTTCAAATATTTTCAAATGCTTTTATCTGCTCTTGATTGAGGTTGCATGGGAAAGTGGAACCAATAGAATATAACCTACACATCTGGAACCAATAGAACGGTCCCAAATCCTCATGACCCCGCCCGTCTGGAACCAATAGAACAGTCCCAAATCATCATAACCCAACCCATATGGAACCAATAGAACAGTCTCAAATCATCATAACCCAACCGGTCTGGAACCAATAGAACGGTCTCAAATCATCATAACCCAACCCATATGGAACCAATAGAACAGTCCCAAATCATCATAACCCAACCCATATGGAACCAATAGAACAGTCTCAAATCATCATAACCCAACCGGTCTGGAACCAATAGAACGGTCTCAAATCATCATAACCCAACCGGTCTGGAACCAATAGAACAGTCCCAAATCATCATAACCCAACCAGTCTGGAACCAATAGAACAGTCCCAAATCATCATAACCCAACCGGTCTGGAACCAATAGAACGGTCCCAAATCATCATAACCCAACCGGTCTGGAACCAATAGAACGGTCCCAAATCATCATAACCCAACCCATATGGAACCAATAGAACAGTCTCAAATCATCATAACCCAACCGGTCTGGAACCAATAGAACAGTCTCAAATCATCATAACCCAACCGGTCTGGAACCAATAGAACGGTCTCAAATCATCATAACCCAACCGGTCTGGAACCAATAGAACAGTCCCAAATCATCATAACCCAACCAGTCTGGAACCAATAGAACAGTCCCAAATCATCATAACCCAACCGGTCTGGAACCAATAGAACGGTCCCAAATCATCATAACCCAACCGGTCTGGAACCAATAGAACGGTCCCAAATCATCATAACCCAACCCATATGGAACCAATAGAACAGTCTCAAATCATCATAACCCAACCGGTCTGGAACCAATAGAACAGTCTCAAATCATCATAACCCAACCGGTCTGGAACCAATAGAACAGTCCCAAATCCTCAAAACCCAACTGGTCTGGAACCAATAGAACAGTCTCAAATCATCATAACCCAACCGGTCTGGAACCAATAGAACAGTCTCAAATCATCATAACCCAACCGGTCTGGAACCAATAGAACGGTCTCAAATCATCATAACCCAACCGGTCTGGAACCAATAGAACAGTCTCAAATCATCATAACCCAACCCGTATGGAACCAATAGAACGGTCTCAAATCATCATAACCCAACCGGTCTGGAACCAATAGAACAGTCTCAAATCATCATCACCCAACCGGTCTGGAACCAATAGAACAGTCTCAAATCATCATAACCCAACTGGTCTGGAACCAATAGAACAGTCCCAAATCATCATAACCCAACCGGTCTGGAACCAATAGAACAGTCCCAAATCATCATAACCCAACCGGTCTGGAACCAATAGAACAGTCCCAAATCCTCAAAACCCAACCGGTCTGGAACCAATAGAACAGTCTCAAATCATCATAACCCAACCGGTCTGGAACCAATAGAACAGTCCCAAATCATCATAACCCAACCCATATGGAACCAATAGAACAGTCCCAAATCATCATAACCCAACCGGTCTGGAACCAATAGAACAGTCTCAAATCATCATAACCCAACCGGTCTGGAACCAATAGAACAGTCTCAAATCATCATAACCCAACCGGTCTGGAACCAATAGAACAGTCCCAAATCCTCAAAACCCAACTGGTCTGGAACCAATAGAACAGTCTCAAATCATCATAACCCAACCGGTCTGGAACCAATAGAACAGTCCCAAATCATCATAACCCAACCCATATGGAACCAATAGAACAGTCCCAAATCATCATAACCCAACCCATATGGAACCAATAGAACAGTCCAAAATCTTCAAAACCCCGCCCATCTGCCCCCCCAGGTTAGGCTAGAAGATTTTGAATAGTATTTTATCCCAGGTCTGTTACAAACCCATCCCTGATCCAAACCTCTGCAACAATCAGCACTGCTATTGTAGCTTCCTGCCCCATCATAACCACAAATAGCCCAATCAAATACCTTAAATGTTCTTGCTATAGGGACTGGACCAAATTCGAAACCATGCCGACGGGCCGACCACACCCACTGCCATCATCACCTAAGCCCTTTTTTGATGCAAAGAAAACCCTGAAACTTAGATTATTTTTCATTTATATGCACAGTGGAGGTTGGTAGTTATAACATATTGGAAAAGGTCATGCTGTACACTGTTTAGGTCATGTCGTACACTGTCTAGGTCATGTTGTACACTATTTAGGTAATGTTGTACACTGTCTAGGTCATGTTGTACACTATTTAGGTAATGCTGTACGCTGTTTAGGTCATGTCGTACACTGTCTAGGTCATGTTGTACACTTTTTAGGTAATGTTGTAAACTGTAATACACTGTTGTGGATGTTGATGATACTATATTTGAGAACCAAAAAAAACTGTATTCTATAGAAACCATCATGCACAGAGGCAGCTATATGACAGATAGAAGCACATGGGATTTGAATTGAATCCTATACATTGATTATATCTCCAGCACAAGGGAGGACCTCGATGCACTGCTGCACAAACCGAGAGACACTAACCTCCATGTGTTTGAAAGAGAAGGCTGAGAAAGAAAGACATGGAGAGGGGGAGAGACAGTGAGAAACAGTGAGATAGAAGGAGAGACAGTGAGAGACAGTGAGATAGAAGGAGAGACAGTGAGAGACAGTGAGAGAGAAGGAGAGACAGTGAGAGACAGTGAGAGAGAAAGAGAGACAGTGAGAAACAGTGAGATAGAAGGAGAGACAGTAAGAGACAGTGAGATAGAAGGAGAGACAGTGAGAGACAGTGAGAGAGAAGGAGAGACAGTGAGAGACAGTGAGAGAGAAGGAGAGACAGTGAGAGACAGTGAGAGAGAAAGAGAGACAGTGAGATACAGTGAGAGAGAAGGAGAGACAGTGATAGACAGTGAGAGAGAAGGAGAGACAGTGAGATACAGTGAGAGAGAAGGAGAGACAGTGAGAGAGAAGGAGAGACAGTGAGAGACAGTGAGAGAGGAGAGACAGTGAGATACAGTGAGAGAGCAGGAGAGACAGTGAGATACAGTGAGAGAGAAGGAGAGACAGTGAAAGACAGTGAGAGAGGAGGAGAGACAGTGAGAGAGAAGGAGAGACAGTGAGAGACAGTGAGAGAGAAGGAGAGACAGTGAGAGACAGTGAGAGAGAAGGAGAGACAGTGAGAGACAGTGAGAGAGAAGGAGAGACAGTGAGAGAGAAGGAGAGACAGTGAGAGAGTAGTATAGACGGTGAGAGACAGTGAGAGAGAAGGAGAAACAGTGAGAGATAGTGAGAGAGAAGGAGAGACAGTGAGAGAGAGTGAGAGAGAAGGAGAGAGTGAGAGACAGTGAGAGAGGAGGAGAGATAGTGAGAGAGATGGAGAGAGAAGGAGAGACAGTGAGAGAGAAGGAGAGACAGTGAGAGAGAAGGAGAGACAGTGAGAGAGAAGGAGAGACAGTGGGAGACAGTAAAGGAGAAGGAGAGACAGTGAGAGACAGTAAAGGAGAAGGAGAGACAGTGAAAGAGAAGGAGAGAGAAGGAGAGAGAGAGGAAAAAAAGCAATATACTCTGCTGACAATGTTGAAGACAGAAATCCTTCTTGACCCACACGACTCTTTCTCTAATATACTTTTTCTTAAAAGATTTGCGAAATACTCGCTTGTACCCTTTGAGAGTAGGCTGTGAAGCTCCATGCTGGCAGCCATATTTAAAATAAAAAAAATACAAATCATAGTTTCATTACTTCTTGACAACAGAGTTGGCACGCGGTGCTTGAGGTGCCCAATGCACTTGAATTCAAGTACTGAAAATCACAAATTTTCTCAAAGGTGGAACTTGAAAAGTAGTTAAATTTAAATGAGACCTGAAAGTGATCAAATAGGTTAAGAAGAAAAATATTTGAAAAATGTATTAGTGTTGCTAATTAAATTCCAGGGAGACTACAGAGTTTCATTTCCTCATGTATTTCGCGCTCTGGTTGCCAGGCGAGCTCGCTCATTCTACCCACATTGCCACTCAGCCAGGCAGGTACAAAACTGACTGATTAGGCGCTGCCAAACGTCACATCGTAGCTAAAATTCAGGGCAAAATGTAGATTCAATACTGCCTGGCAGGATATTGATGTTTATGAATGGGGTTTGCCAGACCCGACCAGGGATGTAGTGGAGGGTAAATTCTGTGTAAGCACATTTTTATTTGTGAAATAGAGTTTACTCACCTTTTTATTTAGTTATTATTGTTTTTTGACAATCACTGGAAACTTACAGTGCCTTCGGAAGTATTTCAGGCCCCTTGACTTTTTCCACATTTTGTTACATTACAGCCTTATTCTAAAATTTGATGAATATGTTTTTTTTCTCATGAGTCCACACACAATACCCCATAATGACATCACAATACCCCATAATTTCATCACAATACCCCATAATGACATCACAATACCCCATAATGACATCGCAATACCCCTTAATGACATCACAATACCCCATAATGACATCACAATACACAAGAATGACATCACAATACACAAGAATGACATCGAAAAACCCCATAATGACAAAGCAAAAGAAAACAAAAACATCACATTTACATAAGTATTCAGACCCTTTACTCAGTACTTTGAGTAAACTTTTGTCCAAGCAGGCTGTCATGTGCCTTTTACTGAGGAATGGCTTCCGTCTGGCCACTCTACCATTAAGGCCTGATTGTTGGAGTGCTGCAGAGATGGTTGTACTTCTGGAAGGTTCTCCCATCTCCACAGAGGAACTATAGTGCTCTGTCAAAGTGACCATCGGGTTCTTAGTCACCTCCCTGACCAAGGTCCTTCTCCCCCTATTGCTCAGTTTGGCCGGGCGGCCAGCTCTAGGAAGAGTCTTGGTGGTTCCAAACTTCTTGTTCTTGGGGACCTTCAATGTTGTACACATATTTTGGTACCCTTCCCCAGATTTGTGCCTCGACACGATCCTGTCTATCCTGTCCAGCTCTACGGACAATTCCTTCAACCTCATGGCTTGGTTTTTGCTCTGACATGTACTGTCAACTGTGGGATCTTATATAGACAGGTGTGTGCCTTTCAAAATCATGTCCAATCAATTGAATTTACCACAGGTGGTCTCCAATGAAGTTGTAGAAACATCTCAAGGATGATCAATGGAAACAGGATGTACCTGAGCTCAATTTTGAGTCTCATAGCAAAGGGTCTGAATACATTTAAGGTATGTCTGTTTTACATTTTTATAACATTTGCCAAAAAATTCTAAAAACCTTTTTCACTTGGTCATTATTGGGTATTGTGTGTAGATTGATTAGGAACATGTTTTATTTAATATATTTTAGCATAAGGCTGTAACGTAGAATGCTTCTTGATCTGAGCTATAACTACGCCTACCTCTGCGAATGAGTGGAATCATGAATAATTAATTTTTGCTTGTTATGTTTCCCTAATCCCCTTGTTAGCAGCGAATTCATTCACCACTCTGTCCAACGGGAAACTCTGCCCACGACATAGGCCGAGAGGTGAAACAAACTTCCTCAGCCCAGACCTACAGCGGCAAGTAGAAGAGAGACTTCGCTGACTGTGGGGATTCTTTTAATTAGAACGCCCCTTTTTTCTCAATTTCTGCCTGAATGACGTGCCCAAAGTAAACTGCTTGTTGCTCAGGCCCTGAAGCCAGGATATGCAAATAATTGGTGCCATTGGAAAGAAAACACTTTGAAGTTTGTAGAAATGTTAAAATAATGTAGGAGAATATAACACAATAGATTTGGTAGGAGACAATCCAAGAGAGACCATCCTCTTAGAAAGGCATGTAAAAGGTCATATTGAAAATTGGCTGGCTGGATTCAATTCCTATGGCTTCCACGGTGTGTCAGCAGTCTATGTTCAAGGTTTCAGGCTTATAACTTCAAAAACAAATGAGACATATCAGTTTTAGTACAGGGACACAGTCTTGGAAATTCGTGTTTGCGCACGCCATGAAGACAGTACGCACCCTTTGGATGACAAATCAGATGAAGATTTTCAAAAAGTAAGTGAATATTTAATCGTTATTTGTGAATGTATGAAACCTGTGCCGGTGGAAAAATATTTTGATGTGGGGCACCGACCTCAAACAATCGCATGGCATGTTTTCGCTGTAATAGCTACTGTAAATCGGACAGTGTCGTTAGATTAACAAGAATTTAATCTTTCAGACGATATAAGACACTTATATACCTACGTGTTTAATATCCATCATTTTTATGATTATTTATTTGAATTGCGCGCCCTCCAGTTTCACCGGAAGTTGTTCCGCTAGCGGGACGCCTAGGCTTAATTAACATCCCTCGACTCTTGCCATGTCAACAAATCCCCCCCTGACTCTCGGGATATGAGTGTACAACTGGTAAATAGTTGCTTATATTTCTGTCAGATGTCTTACTGGCTAGGTAGCTCAAGGGCTCTGACTATTAGCCAGCAGGCTAGAAGGATCAAGTTAGAAGCTAATGTTGACCGGAGGCTAACCTCAGCAGGAGCAATTGACTGAAAATGAAGCTATCTATAATCAAAAGATGGGCTACTATAAGTTCTCATAACAAAATACCCTTTTCTTTGCAGAGAGTAGTAAGACAGACAGTGGTGAGTCAGGCTGCAATGAAGGAGGCACATGAGATACACAGAGAGAGGAAGCATTGCAGTAAGCAGGGAGAGAGGTTAGTAGTACAGGGGTTCCCAAATGTGGGGTCTGAGACCCATGTGGTGTCCCCTAAAATTGTTATAATGTCCCCTGAGAGATTATTTCATTTTATCCAACACATTAATAACTGTTTTTTTCCTCAATTAGAAAGGGAAAGTGGGATTCCTAGTCAGTTGTCCAACTGAATGTATTCAACTGAGAAGTGTCTTCCACATTTAAATGGCTATAGAATACATTTTATAGTCAACAAAGGGCCTGTTACAAATTGATGGTCCTTGAAAAAATAAATATTAGTGCTTGAAAAAGTACTTGAAAGTCCTTGAATTTGACTTGCTACTGTCTGTACGAACCCTGTGACCAGTGATCCTATAGTAATCTGAAGAAGGAGAAAGAAAGAGTAATGACATCCTAGAATAGGTGGATGAGAGATTACTATTATTATTCTATTAAAGTTTCACCGTATGATCCTTTAACCATTTCGTTGGACTCCAATGAAACAAAAACTTTAAGTTGTTTTACTCTCATGTACTCACAAATGTCCCCTGTTATATTTTCTGTTTCTCTGATATGTGTTTGTGGCTGACTATTTGATGAATATATATTTTTTTTTAAATAAAATGTTGCTTTAGTCACGAAAGGAAATGTCACCTTGTCCATTTAAAAAAATGTAATTGTCTTTGTCTCTGACCTTTCACAACGTTCTCCCTCTCCAACATCTTCATCCGTAGTAATAGATACACTCTGGAAGGCTAATTGATTTTGGATTAAACCGCAATTATGCAGAAATAAAACTGCATTTGTCCGTGTCAAATCAATTATATGTCGTGATTGCTAGCTTTCTGTTGAAAATGGTCACTGTATTACACTTCCAGCTATTACATAATTAGACATTGACATTTGGGTATGTCTGAAAAGACACAATTTTCCCTGTATTGTGCAGTACATTTGACCAGAGCCATTTTGGACACACTCAATTTGTTTCTTAGAAATTCCACCATGTCAATCATCATCACATACTCTACATGTAATTATACGGTAGCTTTCGTAAGTTATCAGCATTCACAGGAACCTTCCCACCCACTTTGTAGAAAAACATTTCCTTTAGTATGCAGAGTAGTTCAATGAGGATGACAGTAGGGCCTCCATCTGAGAAGTAGAGGTCAGAAGTTATTGTGGGAAGACTAAAAGTCTTGTTATTAACTAGTCATCCAGTGATGCTTCAACGCCAAAGAATGTCACCCCATTTCCAAACAATAATCATCTCACTCGTCTGTAGTGGCCAGAGAGATTGATGTTGTGCTATCCCAAGTTCTTGGCTTCTGTTTTGATCTCTCTCTGTTTATGTCTCTGTTTCCCTCTCTGTATATTTCCCTGTTTCCCTCTCTGTTTCTGTTTCCCCGTTTCCCTCTCTGTTTCTGTTTCCCCGTTTACCTCTCTGTCTCTGTTTACCTCTCTGTGTTTCTGTTTACCTCTCTGTTTCTGTTTCTCTCTCTGTTTCTGTTTCCCTCTCTATTTATATCCACGTTTCCCTCTCTGTTAATGTTTCTCTCTGTGTTTCTCTCTCTCTGTTTCAATTAAATTTAAGTGGCTTTATCAGCATGGGAAACATATGTTAACATTGCCAAAGCAAGTGAAATAGATAATAAACAAAAGGAAAAAAAAAAAAATGAACAGTAAACATTACACTCACAAAAGTTTAAAAGGAATAAAGACATTTTAACTATTTGTAACCATGTGCAAATAGTTAAAGTACAAAAGGGAAAATAAATACAGATCAGTGGTTGCCGATTTATTGTGGCAACAGGTCATAAATCTTGCTGCTGTGATGTCGTACTGTGGTATTTCACCCAATGGGAGTTCATAGAAATGTGTGGATCTGTTTAATCTGAGGGAAATATTTGTCTCTAATATGGTTATACATTTTGCATGAGGTTAGGAAGTGCAGCACAGTCTCCACCTCATTTTGTGGACAGTACGCTTCTCTTGAAAGCCAAGTCTGTCTACAGCGGCCTTTCTCAATAGCATGGCTCACTGAGTCTGTACATAGTCAAAGCTTTCCTTAAGTTTGGGTCAGTCACAGTGGTCAGGTATTCTGCCACTGTATACTCTCTTTTCATGGCCAACTAGCATTCTAGTTTGCTCAGTTTTTTGGTAAATTCTTTCCAATGTGTCAAGTCATTATCTTTGTGTATTCTCATTATTTGGTTGGGTTTAATTGTGTTGCTGTCCTGGGGCTCTGTGCAGTCTGTTTGTGTTTGTGAACAAAGCCCCAGGACCAGCATGCTTAAGGGACTCTTCTCCAGGTTCATCTCTCTGTAGGTGATGGCTTTGTTATGGAAGGTTTGGGAATCACTTCCTTTTAGGTGTTTGTAGAATTTAACAGCTCTTTTCTGGATTTTGATAATTAGCGGGTATTGTCCTAATTCTACTTTGCATGATTTATTTGGTGTTTTACGTTGTACATGAACAATGTTTTTGAAGAATTCTGCATGCAGAGTCTCAATTTGGTGTTTGTTCCATTTTGTTTATCTCTCTGTTTGTCTCTCTGCATCTTCTGTCTGTGTTTGTCTCTGTGTTGTGTCTCTGTATATTTCTCTCTCTGTTTCTATCTGCCTCTTCTGTCGGTGTTTCTCTCTATCTCTCTCTGTGTCCTATCTCTGTCAATCTGTTTCTTTCTCGGTTTCTTCTCTCTCTCTCTCTCTCTCTCTCTCTCTCTCTCTCTCTCTCTCTCTCTCTCTCTCTCTCTCTCTCTCTCTCTCTCTCTCTCTCTCTCTCTCTCTCTCTCTCTCTCTCTCTCTCTCTCTCTCTCTCTCTCTCTCTCTCTTTGTGTTTCTCTCTTTTTCTCTCTGTTTTTCTCCCGGGACCATTATGTGATAATGTATGAATAGAAAAGCTTCTCTCTCTCTCGCTGTGTAGGCCCACTTGTCTGCAAACTCCCCACTTCATCAAACATCGGAGGCTCATTACGAGAATCTCCCTCTGACATACTGTACCTATCTATAAAATGTATGAGCCTGCAAAAAAATGGATTGAAGACAGACATATGCATCTCTCAGGTTGGGCCAGGTTGAGACCGTGCCTGTGTTTCAAATGGCACCCTATTCGCTATATAGTGCACTACTTTAGACCATAGGGCTCTGGTCAAAAGATGTGCACTATATAGGGAATAGGGTTCCGTTTCAGACGCAACCTAACCAACCGTCATCCCATTGTAACGGACTGAGTTCCAACCGTCATCCCATTGTAACGGACTGAGTTCCAACCGTCATCCCATTGTAACGGACTGAGTTCCAAACGTCATCCCATTGTAACGGACTGAGTTCCAACCGTCATCCCATTGTAACGGACTGAGTTCCAACCGTCATCCCATTGTAACGGACTGAGTTCCAACCGTCATCCCATTGTAACGGACTGAGTTCCAAACGTCATCCCATTGTAACGGACTGAGTTCCAACCGTCATCCCATTGTAACGGACTGAGTTCCAAACGTCATCCCATTGTAACGGACTGAGTTCCAACCGTCATCCCATTGTAACGGACTGAGTTCCAACCGTCATCCCATTGTAACGGACTGAGTTCCAACCGTCATCCCATTGTAACGGACTGAGTTCCAACCGTCATCCCATTGTAACGGACTGAGTTCCAACCGTCATCCCATTGTAACGGACTGAGTTCCAACCGTCATCCCATTGTAACGGACTGAGTTCCAACCGTCATCCCATTGTAACGGACTGAGTTCCAACCGTCATCCCATTGCAACGGACTGAGTTCCAACCGTCATCCCATTGTAACGGACTGAGTTCCAACCGTCATCCCATTGTAACGGACTGAGTTCCAACCGTCATCCCATTGTAACGGACTGAGTTCCAACCGTCATCCCATTGTAACGGACTGAGTTCCAACCGTCATCCCATTGTAACGGACTGAGTTCCAACCGTCATCCCATTGTAACGGACTGAGTTCCAACCGTCATCCCATTGTAACGGACTGAGTTCCAGGGGGAGAATATATTATTCTGCCATGTCTTGACTATCAGTAATGTGTTTGACTGTTATTTTATAAAATAATTACATACCATGTTCAATTATTACGCAATTAAATGAATCATATAACAAATAATGAAGTTGTAATCTGGGGCACCAAGGGAAAAGTTATTTAACGAGTTCTCCCGACTAAACTCCCAAAATGTTAATATCTCTTACATTAGTCACAGTCAATTCATTAATTCTTATTTACCTTCAGTCTCATTCTGAATGTGGCAAAATTCTTGGATATCTGCACGAGCCCTAGCATAAATGATGATTCAGCGATATACAAATTAGCTTAATTATTTATTTACTAACTTCCTAAATAATCACACAGAATGACATAAACACACAAACACGATAGTTTACACATTGATTACTATACAATGCAATGAAAAGTCCCTAGTGGACTGAACAGATATGATGGCTTGTTACACAAAATGGCAGATTCAAAAGAGAGGGAAAGGGAGAGACAAAGGAATTCCACTATCGTACATACAGATGATTACTATGCTCATTGAAATGTGAAAACTTTGCACATGAACAGCCACTCATTCGAAATAATTGCAATGTACATATTTACGTGTGTATGTCTTTGCTGTCTCTCTGTTGAAAACACTCAATCCATCTATGGGGAGTAATTTGACAGAAAGTCTCTGGTTGTGTAAGTCTCTGGTCGTCCACCAGAGGTCACCATGTCTTTTGTAGTCGTAGCTTCTTGGTTTCTGATGGTCAGTGAGAACAGATCTTCCATAGGTCTACCCCACATTGTTCAGTGGGCTCTGTTCATTAGAATGGGTCTTTCAGAGTACCACCCGGTGGCCCTCGTCGAGTTTACTAGACTGGAGTACTTAAACAGCCGCAGACTGAATGTTCCTGTTTAGTTTTTTTCTTCTTCTTCGAGAGAGAGAGTTTCAAAGTGTCTAACCATTTTGTACCTTTCAGCTCACGCTGTCGGTCACGCTGGTCTAATGTAAAGCTAGAACCAATTTACACACCCGTAGCAACCCGGCAATGTACCGGTCTCTAGAGATTTAAATTCCTACCATTTCAATGTGCAGCCACGCTCCACGTTTTTCTGGTCTCATAGAATCTAGCCATTCGTGACGTCCGGTTCAACACCGAACGTCACAAGGGTTTTTTTGCACTCTGGCAAAAGGGACGTTCCATGACGCCGACATAATGTCTGTGCTCACGTGGGTGTGGTCACTGACTTGGTTTATGTGAAAAACAAACAATTCTCTCATTTAGAAAGCTAACATCACATTACGTCGTCTCACAAATAGTTTCATATTTAATCATATAAGTTCCACAACATTTTGATGTGAATCTGTTAACTGGGACATATACATTTGTAGAGGTACATTTATTTAGTTATACCATCCTTCGTAATATCACAAAACAACAACTGTTGGAAATGGTTATTCTTTAAATACACACGGATCATTCCCAATGTTTGGATTACAGACATATTTTCTTACTATCCAGCCTTTTGATGTTGTAGTTTTGGCAGGAGGAATCTCCTTGTAACAAAAGGTTTCTTTCCCCTCAATTCTGCACAGCCCAAAGGCAGAGTTTCTACAAGGTTTTACCGACCGTAGTAAAACGGCCAACTTCACAACTCTCCACCTCTGCGGGAGAGAGACCTTGCTGTAGAGCGGACTCACTGTAACCTGATCCTTCGTATCCTCACAGGAGAGTCATGACAACTCGGTGCTGTGGACTTGTGGCAGTTATTGTAACGCAGTGTTAGTAGTAAAGCCTCTGAAGTAGTGGCCTTGCTGGGTTGATGACGACTGGAGCTACTGGCAATAGGAGGTTTTTCTCTCTCAAGCCAAGGTATTGGCCTACAGTTTAAACCTCAATGAACCACCGGCTGTTTGGCACCTGTCAACATTAAGAACATGTCTCTTGAAACATATGAAAGGATGTACTGTGAATTCTGTTTCCTCATTTGTTTTTTGCGAAACATAAAGTACATGTCTACTGACTTTGTATGGATACGATGCACTTTGAGCAGCAATTACAGGGACAGATGTGTGTTACAGGGACATCTATCTGTTACAGGGACAGATGTGTGTTACAGGGACAGCTGTCTGTTACAGGGACATCTGTGTGTTACAGGGACATCTGTCTGTTACAGGGACATCTGTCTGTTACAGGGACAGCTGTATGTTACAGGGACATCTGTCTGTTACAGGGACATCTGTCTGTTACAGGGACAGCTGTATGTTACAGGGACAGCTGTGTGTTACAGGGACAGATGTGTGTTACAGGGACAGCTGTCTGTTACAGGGACATCTGTCTGTTACAGAGACAGCTGTGCGATACAGGGACAGATGTGCGTTACAGGGACAGATGTGCGTTACAGGGAAAGCTGTGTGTTACAGGGACAGCTGTGTGTTACAGGGACAGCTGTGCGTTACAGGGACATATGTGCGTTACAGGGACAGCTGTGTGTTACAGGGACATCTGTATGTTACAGGGACAGATGTGCGTTACAGGGACAGCTGTGTGTTACAGGGACATATGTGCGTTACAGGGACAGCTGTGTGTTACAGGGACAGATGTGCGTTACAGGGACAGACGTGCGTTACAGGGACAGACGTGCGTTACAGGGACAGCTGTGTGTTACAGGGACAGCTGTGTGTTACAGGGACAGACGTGCGTTACAGGGACAGATGTGCGTTACAGGGACAGCTGTGCGTTACAGGGACAGATGTGTGTTACAGGGACAGCTGTGTGTTACAGGGACAGATGTGTGTTACAGGGACAGCTGTGTGTTACAGGGACAGCTGTGTGGTACAGGGACAGACGTGTGTTACAGGGACAGCTGTGTGTACAGCTGGTACATGTTTACCTGTGGCAATACTGCACCTTTTAGAAAGCTATTTTTGGAGACGCTTATTCATTTGGCTGAACATTTTTTCCAGCTCAAGTAGATGTCAGTAACACATTTCCACTGTTTACTATTGTTCCAGGTGTGCTGTGGTCAGTAATGAGTCAACTTTCAGATAGGTGGGGCATATTGAGGTGGGTGAACGATGCAGATAGGTCACAGCCCAGCCAGGTCACAGCCCAGCCAGGTCACAGCCCAGCCAAGTCA